>NW_018128147.1:0-13332 GCF_001952655.1 Monopterus albus | reverse complement strand
AGAATTTCTAGGTGCAGCCAGGGGCTGGAGGGAGTCCGGTTTGGGGACCACAGGATCTCGTCTCTGCTTTTTGCAGATGATGTTGACCTGTTGGCCCCATCAAACCAGGACCTCCAGCATGCACTGGGGTGGTTTGCAGCTGAGTGTGAAATGGCTGGGATGAAAATCAGCACCTCCAAGTCCGGAAAAGGGTGGCTTGTTCCCTTCAGGTTGGTGGAGAGTTCCTGCCTCAAGTGGAGGAGTTTAAGTATCTCGGGGTCTTGTTCATGAGTGAGGGAAGGATGGAATGAGAGATTGACAGGCGGATCGGTGCAGCTTCTGCAGTAATGCGGTCGATGTACCGTGTCCATCATGGTGAAGAAGGAGCTGAGCTGTAAGGCGAAGCTCTCAATTTACTGGTCGATCTACGTTCCGACTCTCACCTATGGTCATGAGCTTTGGGCCATGACCGAAAGGGTATGATCCCAGATACAGGTGGCTGAAATGAGCTTCCTCTGCAGAGTGACCAGGCACACCCTTAGAGATAGGGTGAGGAGCTCAGTCACCCGGGAGGAGCTCAGAGTAGAACCACTGCTCCTCCAAATCAAAAAGAGCCAGCTGAAGTGGCTCGGGCATCTGTTTCGGATGCCTCCTGTGTGCCATCCTAGCTCCCTAGTCATGTTCTGGGTTCTGGGCATGTCCCACTGGGAGGAGGCCCCGGGGAAGACCCAGGACATGCTGGAGGGACTATGTCTCTCGGCTGGCCTGGGAACACCTCGGCATTTCCTCGGAGGAGCTGGAGGAAGTGTCTGGAGAGAGGGAAGTCTGGGCATCTTTGCTTAGACTGCTGCCCCCGTGACCCGGTTCCGGATAAGTGGAGGAAAATGAATGGATGGATGGATGATTTACCCATCTCTTTTATTTCCATTTACCTTTAAACCATATAAAGCTGCTGTCAGTTCAGGGCACCAAGGTAAGTGAGTGGATAAGCTGACTCTTTCATCCTTTTAATCTAGAAAGAGAGTACTGAAGTAATTTTTCCCCATAAATGTATTTTTCTTTTCATCCTTCTGGAATTCCTGTTTGTGCAGAATCAGTTTGGGGATGTTAGGGTTAGTGTACACTTCCAAAAACATTGATTACTAGCCTTTTATTCCTTGATAGATATTCACTTGAAAGGTACATAAATATTTTTTGTTCCAGATATTTTCAATCACACTGTATATGCTAGCAACATACTCTATATAACTGTGTTGTATACAAGGTTGGTCACCCCCTTGCAAACCACCCTGCTGAGCATTTACAGAGAATTGGAATGTTTTACTGGAACATAAGGTGTTAATTTTAAGAAACCTTGGGTCTGACATTATCAGTAGTGTGACTAAGAGGTTCCCAGTCATTTCCACGATAGTCTTGTCATAATTAATTTTCACATTAATATTTGCACCTTTAAAGGCATTACTATGTGTTTTATAGATCAGAATAAGGTCTGTAGTGAAATAAAATGGATACACAATGTGTCTACTGGTCTTGTTATGGAATGTTAGTTTTAAAGAACTTATTTTCCTCCTTGCACCTAAGATACCACTCGGCCTAAGAGGGACTACGAAGTGGATGGGCGAGACTACCACTTTGTGATGTCCAGAGAACAGATGGAGAAAGACATCCAAGAGCACAAGTTTATTGAGGCGGGACAGTACAATAATAATCTGTATGGAACAAGTGTCCAGTCTGTGAAATATGTGGCTGAAAGGGTGAGACTGCTTACCTGTTTGTAAAGGTTGCATGTTAGCTGAAAACATCAAGGCAAACATGCTAAATGCACATTCAGTTCTTGCAGCACAAGGACTGTACATTGTAGGGCTCATGTTTATCTGCCTTGCTGGTCTGTGATTTATACACCAAAGGAAAAGGAGAGAGAGAGACAGAGCTTCAACTGTACTTGCTGCTGTTAATAGCTTGGATTACGCTCCCACAATTTGGCTCATCACTTCTCGAGTGATAAGAAGATTTATACCTTACAGGAATTATTTTTAGATTAAAAAAATCTTGCATAGTGCAGCATTGATATAACCTCAGACATTTTAGTTAATCTCTTGTAAATTCATGCCTCTATCTCAGGGTAAACACTGTATTCTGGACGTGTCTGGAAACGCCATCAAAAGACTACAAGTAGCACAACTCTATCCCATCGCTATCCTTATAAAGCCTAAGTCCACTGATTCATTAATGTGAGTACCCACTGTATCTTTTATTATATTTCACTTGTACTGTATACTGTAGGTTTTGCTTTGATAGTACTGCTACTGTAGCATTTTTGAATACAAATTTCATATTCTTACTTTCAGAATGGGGCACCAAGTTCCTTAACATGGCAAACTAATGAGAATTTAATTAAATTTATTATGTGTGATTAAATAATTAATGTATTAATCTCTAAATCAATGAAGGAATGAATTCTCTACAACATTGATTGCTACTCTCTCAGCAAAAGACAATTATGCCCTTGGGTTTTATAAACTTTACTAAAGTGCCCAGGTCATCTTCATTTCCAGTCATTTAATGTTTAATCTTGGATACCTCTTTGCACCTATCGTTAACTCCAAATAGTATGTAACTATTTCAGAATGATAAAGCCCGAGAACATCTTCCTAAAAATGAGAGGCTAGTTCATGAATGCACTGCTGTTGGTGTTGTGCGTTTCCCCTAACCTGAATCCTAACCACAACCACTGAGGTTGGCGCTGGATAATATTGAGTTTTGAACAGGGGAAACACATTTCGACAGGGCAACAAAAAAAAAAATATATAACTGACAAATAAGCTATCTTTTGGACAATGGCAATATATCAAATATTACCAGACATGTTCAAGCCAGAATAAGAAAGTGGATGACACAATGAACCATAACAGCATTAATTAATATGAATTTCCCCTCCATAGATAGGTAAACAACAGTATATGTACCTATGAAAACAGATGTGTAACACTAAACAAGGCGGGTAACAGAGAAACCCCATATTTTAACTGGCATAATGCAGACATAGTAACTTCTCCAGCCTTACAACAATTCGCTCTAATGTTACAGAAACAAGGCATTAACAGACATGCAACATGTTTTTTTTAAACTTACCATTAAGACCCACTAAGTGGTGGAAACATCACTCCCTTTCAAGTAGCTCCAAGGTCAGCAAATCCAACCGGTGATTGCTGCATCTTCCCCCACACAATCACATACTGTCCCAAAGCAGTGAAATTAATTTGAACAGGTAACATAGCCCCGACAATAATATCATGGGTTGTTAATCCACTGGTTAACCAGCAACACATCACATGTAGCAGACACACTGGCTTCAAGCAGTCAAAACAAACAGGTACTGTGCTCCAGGGGAATCCAGCATTGATGAGCTGATCATTCACCGGCCGACTGCTTGTAGGTTAGACCTGGTCAGGTAAAACAGCAAGTCCCTGTACAGGAACATTCTCGGACATGCAGTAACCTCAGGCCCTGTATTTTTCTCCACATCCACTGATCACAATGCAGACAACAGGAGGTAAACAGCAACGAAACTACATTTAAAATGAAACTGGAGATCATGACTATTTAAGAAAATCCTTAAACCATCACGGAAGACTTTATATTGTTAGAAAAAAAGTTTGTGAGTTTGTGAGACTTGTATAAACCGAGTTGCATCTGCTTTAGGTCAAAGGTCAAAGTGTTTATTTGTCATATGCACAGTTAGGAAAGATGTTTCCCTGTACAATGAAGTTCTTTCTTTGCCATCCACACTATTGCCATAAATACAACATGAACACATTATAATGCAGAGAGAATATATGCTACATGGAAGCCGTGGAGTGGAAATACTCGGCAGTGAGTGTGCAATTATGTATGTGCAAAATGAGTATGTAAACAGTACAGATGAGGTAGATCCTGAGTCAGCTGTTTAGGAGTTTGATGGCAGTCGGAAAGAAAGTTTTTCAGTCTAGAGGTCCTGCATTTCACACTTCTGAGCCTCCGACCCGAGGGTAGGGGGGTGAACAGTCCATGCTGGGGGTGGGTGGGGGTCTTTGAGGATGGAGGCAGCTTTCCTACACAGCCTGCGGTGATAAATGCTCTGCAGAGAGGGCAGTGGAGTCCTGGTAATTTTTAGGTAACATTTTAATGATAATTCACCAGTGTAACACTGTAGTAGTCTGAAATCAAGGAAAAGTATATCATGAGCTCTTTAACCAGTCTACAACTACATTACTAAACTACTCTAATAACTTTGTGAATAACAAGAATACACTGATCAGCCATAACATTATGACTACTGGCAGGTGAAGTGAATAACACTGACTATGAGTTACAGTGGAACCTGTCAGTGTGGGGGTATATTAGGCAGCATGTGAACATTCAGTCCTCAAAGTTGATGCATTGGAAGCAGGAAAATGGGCAAGTGTAAGGATCTGAGTGACTTTGACAAAGGCCAAACTGTGATGGTGAGATGACTGGGTCAGAGCATCTCCCACACTGCAGGTCTTGGTGGGTGTTCTTGGTCTGCAGCAGTTAGTACCTACCAACAGTGTCTAAGGAAGGACAAATGGTGAACTGGAGACAGGGTCATGGACACCCACAGCTCACTGGTGATGAGGTTGACCTACAGTAGATTGAACTTTTATCTTACATTTATATTTTTCAAAAGATTAAAATTTATTTGAATGTTTTTTAAAATGGTTGAAAATGAGAAACACTGTACATTGGTCTCTATGAAGAGAAAGAGTCAGGGATTGTAGTGGTGATATCAGACCTAGAGCGGTGAGGCTGTTGAATTTGTATAAAAAAATTCTCTCTAACTGGTCCTCACCACCACAGTCTTCAGTCCTTTTACATAAGTGTTTCACTGAATTGTAGACACATCTGTGCTCTTCCTGACAGAAGAACTGTGGAAGCACATGGATTCACAGAAGATGGACAGTGAGCTGCAGAGTGACATGAGTGCCAACCAACTGCCAAATGGACTCCTGTGTAAACAGTATTAGGCAGGTGGTCATAATGTTATGGCTGATCGGTGTATTTGATGGAGATAAGATTCAAGATTTTTATTTGCCATTTATGCATAAACAGACAGTCTAGGCATATAGGAATTCTTGTGCGCATCTCTCCTTTGGAATCAGGTAAGGAGTCAAAAGCCAGAAAGAACATAAAGATAAAATATAAAGACATGCTATAGTGACAGAGGTCTAACCATAGGATGAATGAGAACAGTGATGTCAAAACCAGTAAAATTTTACCTATCATGAACGTATTCAGCCAAAATTTAGGAAAAATTATGTTGAATAAATTAAGATTTATTATAGACACATCAACATTTAACCATGGAACCAGGTAGAATAAAGACATCTTAGCCTACTGTGGTTTGGTGTGTATGGTCAGGGCCAAGGTCTGAGTAATGTGCATTCCACAGAACTTTAGAAGCCTGTGGCTCCAGAAGTCCTGCTCATTGCTTAGCAACAGCTCGGATTGCTTCGGTGACTGGGGAGTCCCTCCTCCATCCTGCCCAGAAGATAACTGGAAGTTAGGATCGGCTCTGGTTGGGTTCGCCCAAGTCTGGCTGGATGTCAGATATGCTAAGTGAATCTATACTGCCGTGCGTTGGATTGAGCGATGTGATTCGGTGGATGCAGCTGTAGTGGTTTGTACTTGGCAGTCTGCCTTCAAGTTTGGGGGAGCTTGCAAATTAAAAAAAAATTATAAGATGATGATCATGCTACAAGAGTGGCTTCTTGTTCACTTTAAATTTAAACACAGGTTTGGTTTTTTACTCAAAAATATTAAACTAGAAAATTAAAACAAAAAAGCTATAATGAAAAGTAAAAATCAGGCGCATGCACAAATAAAACAAGAATCGTGGAGATAGGCAAGTTAATGGCACGAAGTGTTGACAAAAACCCTCTTCTAGACAGGAGTTGTTAAAATTGACCTCTCTATGTCTGTGATGTGAGCCCAAGGAGGTGATGTCTCCTGGCCAGCAGGGGTTTCAGATTTTTCTGTTAGGGACAAGGGAAAATAAGGGTTTTAATTTTAAATGTAATTACTCCGTATTTCACATTATCTACCCCTTTATGCTTCATTCATTAATTAGGAATATAAGAAAAATAGAGTAAGCAATTGTATCAGTTGTGAAATTAAACTATAATACATACTGTAACATCTGGAATGTCTAAAATCTCTAATCATGCAAGATCACTTTCCTAACATGTAGGGAGTCACCAGTACTTCCTGTTTTAAACATTATAGTTTACAGTCTTATAAGAGAACAAAATGTAACAGAAATAATCATAAAAACCATGGTTAAAAGTTTCGTTTTTCATATCTCAGCTATTAACAGTCCCAGCATGAACAAAGCTGGACTGAGCATCATGAGATTCATCAGTGGTCATTATTACACAAGGTGCATGAGATTTATGGACTTTATGTCCTAAAATAAGTGCTATCTGTGAAGGGAAGGCTGTTAGGGCTGTTCTGTGTCAAACACAGTTGTAAAACAACTGCTAGGGATGTCCCTTTGAGTTGAGTTCGATGGTGGGCTGAAATAACAAATGCTCTTTTAGTCTACAGCCAGTTCCTGAGCCCAGAGATGAGCATGTGAGTACATAAGTGAATGTTAGGTGTAGTTCATTCACTGAAAATAATATAATTTCTGGTGCTGATGGAAAGCTTTATTACTTCTAAAAGCATTCCTTTGTATTCCATAAGAATCACAAGTGGTATTCTCCCCACCACCCTGACGTGGAGGGGATTAAGTCTGTTACTTATCCAAGGAATTCCTTTGTCATCTTCTCACTGCTGCATGCATATTTGCGACACTACTTACATGTTATTGTAGATTTTCTTATACATTACTTATACAACTAGTTGTAAGCAGATGTGTCAAATACAGTAGAAGACATAGTAACTCATTCTGTACCATTAGTGGAGACTGATTATTATTAATGACAATATAAAATACGTCCTCATAGTTCTTCTTAAAATTGTTCCTAAATACTGTAGTGTATAGTGTGTGAACACTTGAACTGTCATTTAACTGTATCTGCTTACAACTACATTACTGCGTAAACATTTTTACATTTTTGTATATTGTGTTTGTAAAGGTTGAACTGGTGACAAAGTAAAGTGTTATCTGGAATTGTGTTCACAGCCGTCATAATCTGAAATAACACAATCATATGTGTGATGTTTTGTGTCTTTTCCCCTTCTACAGGGATATGAATAAGAGACTGACAGAGGAACAAGCAAAGAAAACATTTGACAGGGCTACGAAGCTGGAGCAGGAGTTTGGTGAATTCTTCACAGGTATGATATTAATAAAAGCACAAAAATAAAAGATGCCCTCTGTACTCAGCTTGTCCCATGCTGTTGAACACAGCTGCACACCATACGAGCACACAAGGCAGCTGGGCTGATGATTAAACACAACTGTTTTTCATGGCTGCATGCAGATGCAAATAAATAACTAAATAAAAATACCAGCATGATTGTTGAGAAATTTTCTAGAGCCCTATCCAGACTGTCAGATAATGTTTAAGCTTACTTCTGTAATATAAAGGAAAAAATGTGTTTATGCTAGCCAGTAACTTGAAGTTTTTGTGCATTTGTGGTATGAGCCTGCATTCTTCTATTAAAATTGTCTACTTAGAGATTTGATATTTAATTTTGGCATCTAAAAATACAACCTTGTCATTGTCTGTCTTTCATTAACATATAAATCTTTTTTTTTTTCAAATTGAAATAAACTCCTAAAGCTTCTATGAGGCAAATGTTATGCGGTAATAGCAGAATTTAGTTTTTTCTGCTAGCAAGCATTTTTGTTTTCAGAGGATAGTGCAGAGGATAATTAGTGCACAGTACATTGAGCTGGTCCATGGCTTGTTTTTTGTTTTGTTGTTGTTTGCTTGTTTGTCTTCCATCAGACCTCTTAAAAATCCTTCACAGGGGCTTTAAACATGTGACAGTTGTGAAGCTTTATGAGTGAAAGGGTAGATCTCTGGCTGTAACAAAATTTTATGTACCTATAAAGTTCTATAAAACATAAATGATTCGTTTTGCTCTTTTGCAGCACTGGTTCAAGGAGACACCTTAGAGGACATTTATAACCACTGCAAACAGGTCATAGAAGAACATTCAAGACCCTATATCTGGACCCCTTCAAAGGAGAAACTATAATAGATCATTCTGGAAAGGAGTCCGGACTGCTAAAAACTAATAATAAGTAGCATATGAAAATGTATGGTGATCAGTAGTCTACATAAATAATTATTGTGAACATTGTTTCCTATTTTATTGTTTCTTTGGTTTGGTTATTTCAGTTTTCACTCAACATGAATGTTCCTGAATGTAAACCACAATGTGTTAGGAAATTGGTCTTGAAACATGAACAATTTGTATACTTGCTGATATTTATTTTAACAAAAAAAAAGAAGAAGAAATGAAATGGAAACTAAATAAATAATGTTACAGTATGTGTCCATATTGGCACTGAGTAAAATTTTAATCAGGAAACTGAAGGTGATATATACAAATGAGATGTCTTTGTTTTGCTAGCATAGTGATCAAGGAACATACATATTCCAGCTGTGACACCTGCACCCTCCCTTCATATTACAGCAAATTATCACATGAAGTTCAATATTTTATCTAATTTTGCATCTGCGCATTGCCTCAACACTCCTTTGCTTTGTCTGTTTACATTGTCATTTTGTCCTTAAATTACTGTATTTATTTCTCTGACATGACATTAAAGATGGTGTTGACCAGTCTGGAAAAACCGGCAAGAGGAAGCTCGATTTTGAAAGTAGACAGAGGAAATCCCACCCTGACTTCTCTCCAAAGCCACTCCTCCAAAACATATGCACTGCCTGACTACTACTTACAGATTTCAGGAAAATAACGATTGTGATAATTATCTGTCCTGCAGAAATACCACCATGGCGCCACTTTTCAGCCCATTTTGTTCTCTCAATTGTTGCCATTTTTTTCAAAAGCCACAGCAAAGTTAATTCTGGTTTTATTTCTTGCAACTTATTTTCAGTTGTAACTTTCTTGATTACGACATTTCCCACGCAGATCTGCTGCCCCAAACCATTGGTGGGGACCTCTGGTTCATAGCTTTAGCCCAGGCTCGTAGCCAATAAATAGCTTTAGAAGTCTGGGCTTTTCCGGTGGGGAGAAGTGAAGAGGGAGGCCCGCTCACTGTGTTAAATTCCAGCAACATTACCTGTCTTAAAGAGAAAGGCTTGACCTGTAAAAACAAGCTCCATCTGTGAACAAAAGCTGCTGTGGGTACCTTTTCTGCCATGGTTCGCTAGCTTTAGGTATCAAAACAGAGCGGTAACACATCTTCCTGAAACTGCAGTGCCTTGTGGGAGACTTCTGGCTCATGCAAGTTCATGGGCAGAGTGCAGACAAGTAGTAAATTAAGTTGACAGGCAGGTACGCCATCCAATGGTTCAGCTTGAGATGAGTAAAATCAGGCACTTTTCAGCCCTACTACTGCCACAGATGACAGATTTTTTTTTATGTTGTCAGTGCATTTAATGTATTTATTGAAAAGAGAATTTTGAGGTATGTAAGAACAAATGCTTCGGAAAAGAATTGCCAATCCTTCCTTTAAGTATGTGCAAGAGGTTTATTTTATGCGGTGGAAAATGTTAGTTTTTTTCTTAAAAGCAGACGTTCATTCAGCTGCTGCATTGACAATGATAAGTAAAGGCAGAGTCGCTATCTGTAACAGAGAAAACTATTAATTAAATTGTCAGAAGGCACAAAAGCACAGAATTATTTAATACTGCAATCATAACTGATTAAAAGCTCATTTGCAAGAGCATATTTTATCTGAGTGCTGTAGTATGTTGTGACTGTGTTAGGATGGATGGAAGAATCTGATGCTCACAGTATTTTGTAGAGTTAGAGAAGGAGGATGTTCAGAATGGTTGAATTTAATACTGATACACATTTTTGTTTTTGAAACTAACAGCAGCAGGACAGAAAGAAAGTATAGAAATGAGGTATGAAAATATTTGGTTAAAAAAGGCCAAAACAGAGAAGGCAGAACATTAAAAATAAAGTGAAAACAAATTGGACAAAATGCAGACAAATGTCATGTATTCTGTAGTAATAATGTAGAGAGAATTAAAGACTATAAAGGTGAGTTTTTCAGCTTCGCTCTGACGAGGATACTGAGTCAGATATTCTGTCCTAATAAGAAAAGTTTGATAAGAATGATTTAAATCTTTGGAAGACCCAACATTCCATCTGGTCCAGTGACCGGAGACTGCTCCCTCGTTTATATACAATAAAAGCACGGTCATTTCCCATACAGTGTTTCCCTGTCCCTGCAGTGGAGGGACAGTAACACAAAAAATGAACTATACTGAAAAGACTATCTTGAAAAATAGCAGCTTGATGTGTCTAACCCAGACTACTGAAGCCTCACATTAGTATAATATAAACATTTGGATACATTTTTGCACAGAATGGGGACTGTACTTTGTCCCCTACTACTTAGATTGCAAGTGCATTAGGAAGGCATCTCAAAGTGTAATATGAAGGGGGGGTGACTACAACAAGAAACACCTGTTTCAGTTTTCATATGGGGACCTGCCTAATGTTTTAAGACCTATCATTTAGTTGCTTAATATGAAGATGTAAATCCTTACACCGACAATGAACACAAATATCAGTTATTGCTGACCTCAGCTTAAAACACTATTATACCCTCAGGTGACTTATCATTGCATGTTTGTCATTGCCTCTGGTTCAAACATAAGATGCTGTGAGACAATTACAATCTTAATTAGGATATATTTTTGAATTATAGCCATCACAACCTGACAAGATAACAATGGCTATCCTAAATCAGCTACAGCAAGCCCAGAGGCCTGAATAAAATGATGTCACATTTTTTGCCATTTGGTTTAGAAATGGAGTAGCCCTGATGATCCTGAGCAGATGCTGGCATGATACAATATCCACTAGTTTACTCACCAGTGGCTTGCCTTGTTTGAAAGGGCATACAATATAGTACCTCGCTTTCTTAAATCAAAAAACAAAAAAGTAAATAAATAAATAATGTGGCAAATAAAAACCCATTATGTACTTAAAGCATGTGGCTGATGCATCTAACAGTGTGCTGACCTTCCTGTTCTGTTTAACTGCAATGCCACTGGATGTTGGATTTCTATGAGAATTTTAGATATGTATTCCTGCTATTTGATTTAGATAGCATGTTCACCCACCTGCTATCAAGTAAAAATAGTGCATTTAATTGTATGTGTCTAATTAATGGGACATTTCAAAAGTGCACTTATAATTCTTCACAACAAAAATAGACAAAATGATAATGAATACAACTTTTGAAGGAAATGCAACTCACATCCGCTTATTATTGTGTTAGACAGCACAGTGAAATCTGAGAAGACTGGACCCTAACCTGATTGTACTGACCACATGCTGTAGCTATAGTGGATTGACAAGAAGCACTTCAATTTCTAAAATGTGTGTACTTTTCAGAGAGGATGTTGTTTTTAAGTACAGATTACATCATATTTATATTGTCCCTTAGGTTGGTTGAGTTTTGTGGCCCATGGCAAAGGAAGTATTTTTATGCTAGTGGTTCTTTATATTATTTGCAATATGTTGCAAGACATCTATCTTTTTCTTTTGTGCAAATTTTCCATAACATATTCTTCACCACTTGCCTTAACAGAGGTTTACTCTATATCAAATATGATAGCTTACAAATATACTTTTCTTTTGAGAATAAAATTAGACAATAAAAACAATTTTATTTGGTCATCCTTTACATGTACACTTTTAGTGAAAGAAGGCTGAAACAAATCTAGGGTATAGGGTAATTTATCTGTCATTACGCTGAGGGTGTTACCTTGTACTGATAAAGTTAAGTGCTTATTTTTTAATTTTATGTTAAAAATTTGCTTGTTTGGACACAAGAAATACTTTAAAATTGTGTATGACTAGACATATCAATGTTTTGACCCTTGTTTTTGAAAAGGTGTTCCTGACCAGCAATATGATGACATGTAACTGAAAATATAAATTCCTATATGGGCTTGATACTAATGCTAAACATAATACAGTACTTCCAAAAGTCATTGTGAACGTGCCAGTGGAGTTTGTTGTGTGGAAATGTAAGGGATGTCTGACCTATGCATGTTGCAACAGTCTTTTGTGTTCTGTGGATTTGCAATATTCAACACAAATGAAACATCGAGTTATTATGCTCTTTTCAGACATGATCAAACTGCAGATTTGAATCATTCAATCAGACATGTCTATTTTAAATCCAAATAAAATCACTGTTGTAAAATGTGGTGTCCAAGCTATATGTTTTGGTTAATGCAGTTAGAATATCATCTTTTCAGTATTGTCAGAATTATACTCAAATTCACAAACTTGCAATTCTTATTTTCTTGTTCTTAGCATTAACATCTGTCTAAATCTGTGTTAGTGAGCACTTCTCCTTTGCTGAGATAATCCATCCACCTCACAGGTGTGGCATATCCAGATGCTGATTGGACAGCATGATTATTGCACACGTGTGCCTTAGGCTGGCCACAATAAAAAGCATCACATGCTTGAAATACAACAATTTTTTTGAAAAGATGTCAATCATTCTGTCGGGTCCGGGTTTTGGAGTTCTGTGTTGGATGTATCAGACTTGTCTTTTTTGCCTCAGCTTTTTGTCTTGTTCCAATGCAAACAAAAGGAACAAGCACCAGAATACTGCAGAATTTGTGGGATACCAATGGGCACAAAACTTCAGGCAGAGTGCCACAAGCAGGAAACAACTTCAGGCAGAGTGCCACAAGCAGGAAACTATTTGGAGTACCAGGGGCATGGAGGTCTGGCCAGCTGGGTTTGAGGAGTGCAGCCAGGGGAGAGGTCGGATGCGCAGGTTCAGCCAGTGCGCTGCGGGGTCTGCGCAGGTGTGGAGGAGAGGAGCCGGAGCCCAGACCGGTTTCGTTTGAGGCCGGGCTTGGGCCGGGGCCAGCTGGAGCACCAAACCCGTTGAACCCGGGGTCTTAGGCGGGTCTAGGAGCATGTTTGCTGGGCAGGGAGGCCAGGGGTGCGGCTGCATTTTGGATTAACTGGAGGCCTTTTAGGGAATTATTGGGACATCCTGATAGTAAAGAGTTACAGTAGTCCAGCCTGGAAGTAACAAATACATGGATCAGTTTTTCAGCATCACTTTGAGACAGGATGCTCCTGATTTTTGCAGGTGAAAGAAATGGGTTAGGGGCTAGGGTTTCGTAATTGCAAATTAATGGAAATGGCCGTCGCCCATATTAC
>NW_018128146.1:589458-589836 GCF_001952655.1 Monopterus albus | reverse complement strand
ACCACCAGAGCTATGGTCCATAACTGACCTGGCCTATTTTAAAGTACCTCCAAAAACTCATCTCTTTAGGCAGGCCTTCGTGACTTAACTTGTTCCACGGAGACATTTTTAACCTGTTCTATGCTATTTATACTTCAATATGGAGTTTCCCCTGTGTTTTTAAAGTCTGTGTTTTAATTGATTTCAGGTTGTTTTTAGTGTGTGTGTTTTTAACTCTTTGTTATTAGAGTACATATGTCCTGCTGTGAAGCACTTTGTGCTCCTTTCGAGTTGTAAAGTGCTATATAAATAAAGTATTATTATTGTTGCTGTTTATTAGTCGTTTCTCTACAGGCTCCCGTTGCCTCTAATGTCTGGGACCTGAAGCTAAGAGCGGAT
>NW_018128146.1:582597-588880 GCF_001952655.1 Monopterus albus | reverse complement strand
GGAGACGCAGCCACATAATGAGACACATTAAAGACGTCCAGCATAGACACAGACACATCACTGAGGTAAATACATACGAGTGCAGTCCAGCCTAATGCGATGTTACAGCTGAATGAAGGTTAAAATCCATCTGACCAATCACAGCCCCCTGTAAATCAGAAACTGATGTTTCATCTGGACACTTCTGTCCAAAGTCTTTGGGTTTCATCATGTTGCTCAAGGACACTTTGACATGTGGACAGGAGGAGCTCAGGTGTCCAACGACAGTCCTTGTGATTAACGGCCGACCTACTGACCTACTGATCTACTGAGCTACAGCTGCTCATGTCAATTTGCTTTGGGATCAAAATGAATCAAGGCTGGTTTTATTCCAAATCTCAGATTTGATCAGATTTTAAAGTTAATATTTTTTTGTCACAAAAGACTTTCTGGCTGTCGACTCTCAGAGACTCACTGTGAAGTTGTGGCCTCAGCTCTGAAGTCCAACCCCTCCCATCTGAGAGAACTGGACCTGAGTGGAAACTGGGACCTGAAGGATCCAGGAGTGAAGCAGCTGTGTGCTGGACTGGAGAGTCCACACTGTCGACTGGAGACTCTGACGTCAGTTCCTGTTTCTGCTCTTGGACATTTTATATCAACAGAAGTTTTTGATGTTCTTCAGTTCATTGGTTTTGCTGAGTCATCAAACTGGATTGGTGTTTGTGAGAAAACTGTCGATTTCTCTCCAACGTGCTGTGACATGAAGTCACTGCTTCTAATGTTTGGTACATAATAAACACATTGATATAAAAATGAAAAGCAGCTTCAGAACACAGTGTTTTACAGGAACCGACACTGTTTGATGCAAATGAGCCGTTGTGTTTGTTTGTGTGGGGAAAAGACGTCGATCCAACCTCTGCAGCAAACACATATGAACAACGAGTCTTTCTTCACATGTTCATGTGCTGCTACTGTTTACTTCCTGAACTCAGACGTTCAGACATGAAACAGTAACTGTGGCCTGTGCAACAGTTCAGGCTCCGTTCTACTGGGAAAAGGTTTTGGATCCAAAATGTCAGACAGTTTAATTCTAACACACTTGGCTGAGGTCAGCAGAGTTTTTGAATGAAGGAATGATTCATTGTTAATGACTCACTGGAGTTTTATTTTGTAAGTCCAGAGTGTTTCCTGTAGGCTTTCCCATGAACCAGTGTTGACATGAACAGGTGTGTGAATGTTGTGCTGACATGGGGATGATGTCTGTAGAAGGCTGACATGATGATGATCCACAGGAACAGAAGGACAAAGTGGCTCTGCTCATTGATTAGGACACATCTGATTGGATTATCAATGACTTCATCTACATGCTTTGTTCTTTATTCAGACTGTGGAACTGCAGTTTGTCAGAGACCAGCTGTGCTTCTCTGGCCTCAGCTCTGAAGTCCAACCCCTCCCATCTGAGACACCTGGACCTGAGTGGCAATGACCAGCAGGATCCAGATGTGGAGCAGCCGTGTGGTTTTCTGGAGAGTCCACACTGTCGACTGGAGACTCTGAGGTCAGACTCCATGTTTTAGTTCTGTGCTGAGATGAATCTGATGTGAAAGTTGTTCTGACACCAAACTGCAGACATAAGGCTGATACTCCACTGATCCACACTGAGGAGCTTCATGGGAAACTGTTTTCTTCTTCTGTGGTTTGGTCCATTGGCGGTTTATTTCCTCTGACATATGTTTAGAACAGTAACCAACCCACTGTGTAATCTATCAGACAATAACAAATACACAGTCACTGTCTGACTGGTTTTCTAACATCACATGCTTTGTTCTTTATTCAGACTGTGGGGCTGCAGGTTGTCAGAGACCAGCTGTGCTTCTCTGGCCTCAGCTCTGAAGTCCAACCCCTCCCATCTGAGAGAACTGAACCTGTGCTACAACATCCTGCAAGATCCAGATGTAAAGCAGCTGTGTGATCTAGTGCAGAGTCCAGACTATCGACTGGAGACTCTGAGGTGAGTAGAGGGTTGCAGCCAGCCCCTGCTGCCTCAGCAGTATTGTACTAAACCCAGTCAGTACCAAAGCAAAGAGCCAGTGTTTCCTGTAAACCTCCAACCTTCTCAGTGGCTGATTTCATCAGGGAAAACAACCAAACTCTGACATAACACACCTGTAATGGTGTGGAATGAAAGCAAAGTGCTGCCACAGTCTGATATGTAAGGAGAGTTCTTCTTCCCAGCTGAGATGGAGGTTTGACCAGACCAGACCAGGACTGGGATTCTCAGTTCAGACACTTTAATCCCCGTTTAGATCCACTGGTCCAGATTCAGGAGGAGACATGGACAGTGGACAGACTCTGCTGTCCTCCTCTCATGTCTCTATCCAGCCTACACACTAGTTGTGTGAGCAGAACACATCCCACTGTGAGCACATGTCCACACAGAGACAACAGGTAGAAGTCTCTGGTCTCTGGAACCTGGGCCCTGTCATTTCTCCATGGCCAATACATCTGGAAGAGCTAAGAGCTGTTGTCTGGCTGAAATAGGATTCACACGCTGTCACATGCACACACTTAGAGGATAGACAGCACGTGTGTTGTGTGAAACTGTGTGAGTGGACACATTGAGTGTTGAGCCATGGCAGCAACTGTGCACACTCTTAGCTCCATGAAGGAGGCGGCTCGATGCTTCTCCAGCAGTCTGAAGGAGTTCCCACATATGCTGAGCACTTGTCGGTTGCTCGTCCTTCACTCTGCGCCCTGACTCGATCCAAACCGTGTCACCTGTGGAGGCCAGGTCACCTGATGCGGCCTGCTCCTCACAGAGCCTGGACATGTGCTTTGGCTCAGCGGCTTGTTCCACGTGTCCAGCAGTGTGCACAGCTGGCATCAAGGCAAACAGTGGCACCATGAGCCCTGTTGTGCTGGAACATGGCTTTGCTTCCTACATTGTTCCACATGTGTTGTTTCATGTTGCTGACGTCTTCAGTCGGAGTCTCCAGTGTAGAAACTCAGAGAAACAAGCAGCCAATGAGAAGATGTGTCCAAACTTTGGACCGGTGCACGTTTGCCCAGTGAAGGCTCAAATAAATAGGATATGCAGCAGCTGGAACATCTGAGCTGCTGATCAGGCTTACTGATAGAGAATCAGTTCATGATCAGCTGCTGAGACTGATGATCTGGATCATCACTGTCAGGTTTAATACGACTCTCAGACATAAGCTGGTTAGTTCCTCTCACTCTAACTGCTCTCTTTCTTCCTACAGGTACGGCCAGGGCTGGGACTGGGAGGTTAAACCTTCCATAGACAAATCGTGTGAGTAGTGACACAGTGTCTCCTCTTCATCAAACCATCATCAATAAACTCTGATCTTAAACAGGAACTGTTTCACTAGTCAGCGTGGATCATCTGTCCTGCTTTGACTCTGTGTTTGTGCATTGACTCACATGTGGCTATAACATGAATTTGTGCTACTGGAGTGTTGTGGAACCCCAACCTGGGCCAGTATAAGTCAGGCACTCACCAGTAAGAATTTCCTTATTTTTGGAAAAAACACTCAACATCTTTTCAGTCTGAAACAAGGTATAGGATTTATTGCAAAAGGTCACAAAACAGCAATATCTCTGTTTTGTGTCTGTTTTCAAAAACAGCATCTCAGCAACTGAGATGGAGAAAGCGGCACAGAGACAGCAGCAACAGAAATCTGTCCAGCAAATATACATCAAACTGAGCTTCTCTGTATCTGATGTCTGTACAGTCCAACTTCCTCCAACCTTCTAATACATGAGCATGGCAGTTCAGCAAATGTGGATTCATATAACTCTGTGTGTGTGTGTGTGTGTGTGTGCAAATTCCTTCATTAATTTACATAATCTTCAATAACTCTTTGCTGAATTTCATGGAGTCAGATGGCATTGCTTTGACCATATCAACAATGAGAACCTCTTGCTCTTGGGAGAACACAGCAGTTCTTCCACCAATTCTACAACATTATAAAAAACAAACATACGTGTAGTAAAAGTATGATAGAAATTACTACTATACATAAAATGCTTTTCTTTATTTTTCCAGTTGACTTTACAGTATATCGACAAAGTGAATTTCTCATTGAAATGATGAAAGTAGTGCAAAAAAAATACAGCCTGTTCTCTGAATGTCCTGATTAGGTTGAACTCTTTGTCCTGCCTCCCTCATTGTCACTCCATGCACGAGAACATGGTCTATCACAGTAGCTCTAATTTCATCTGAAATTATTGTTCTTGGTCTTCCTCTTCCTCGTCCTCTTCGTCCACCACCTCGTATACGTACTCTTCCTCTTCCTCTCATATTGTTATCCATAGTTGGATGTACCCATGCCATCTGTACACTTTGATCTGGCTTATATTTTGTACCTGCTCATCACATAATTAGAAACAAGTGTGAACAATTTTGAATCGTTGTGTGTAAACGATGACAACTGTGTGTTAGTTGTGTTTATGTTTTGCTGTCCTGTGTTTAGTGTTTTGCAACACAAGTTCATCACAGTGTGAATTGTGTATCAGTGAGAATGTGTTTAGAGTTTAGCAAAAAGAGTGCATGAGATTTGCAAACAGTGTCTAACTGCCTGAACTTGTTTAAGGTTTTACAGAAAGAGTGATTTGACAAATTGGTTTAAGCTATTGAGAATTTGATTCAGAGAACGGGGTTCATTGTCTTAGCAACTGTGAAAAATTGTAATACAAGCCTCCTCTCAGGCTGCCTTAGCCTTTTTCCATCATAGCTGTTCCCTAGTTATAATTGCTTAAACAGTTTTTTGTTCATTAAAATCATTTTAGACTACTTGCAATACTTTAAAATCTGTTATGTATTTAAAGGTGTCCACAATCTCAATATCTGAGCCCTGCAAGTTCACCAGCGTGAGTGCTGGTGGATTCCGCTGGGGGTCAATCACCATCTTTTTTGTTTTGCTGGTGTTCAGGACCAGGTGATTTTTCTCACACCACTCCACAAAGTCAGTAACAACCCCCCTGTATTCCCCCTCGTCCCCCCCAGATACACATCCAACAATAGCAGTGTCGTCTGAGAACTTTTGTTGATGACACTGGTGGGAGTTGTACTTGAAGTCTGACGTGTAGAGGGTGAACAGAAAAGGGGAAAGCACCATCCCCTGGGGTGCCCCTGTGCTGCAGACTACCACATCCGACACACAGTCCTGCAGCCTTACGAACTGAGGTCTGTTTGTGAGGTAGTTTATGATCCATTCAGACAGGTGTTCGTCCACACCTGCCCCCTCTAACTTCCCCCACAGCAGTGATGGCTGGATTGTGTTGAAAGCACTGGAGAAGTCAAAGAACATGACCCTCACAAGATTTCCGGGGGATTCCAGGTGAGATAGGGCTCGATGCAGCATGTAGATAATAGCGTCGTCTACCCTGATGCCAGGTCGATATGCAAACTGCAGCAGGTCCAGCACTGAGCTCACTTGGGCACGGAGGTGGCCGAGGACAATCCTCTCCATGGTCTTCATCAGGTGGGAGGTCAGGGCAATGGGTCTGTAGTGGTTTGGCTCCTTGGGATGAGTTATTTTAGGAACTGGGACCACACAGGATGTCTTCCATAGGGCTGGGACTCTCTCCAGGCTAAGACTCGGATTAAACATGTACAGGACCACTTCACTGAGCTGGTCTGCACACACCCTGAGGACCATGGGGCTGATGAGGTCAGGCTGGCACGGTGAGGGCTAACGACTTGGTAGAGTTAAATCTGTTAAAAAACAGATTCAGTTCATTTGCCCAGGCCTTGTCCCCCGCAACCCGGTGACCATCACCACTTTTACCATGACCCGAGATGTGGTTCAGGCCTCTCCACACCTCACACATGTTGTTATTCTCCAGCTTCTTCCTGTAGCTAGCCTTGCACCTCCGGATCATGTACTTTAGTTCCCGCTGCACTCTGCTCAGCTCCTCCTTGTCCCCTGAGAGAAAAGCCCTCTTCTTCTCATTTAACAGTACTTTTAACTCGGGACTCACCCGAGTTAGGAAAACACCGTACTGTCCTGGATGGTACAGTATTTTCCACACAGACGCTTATGTAATCCGAAACACAGTGTGTGAGGCCGTCTATGTCCTCTCCATGAGGACTACAGAGGATGTCCCAGTCTGTGGTGTTACAACAGTCTCTCAGCTGCTCAATTGCCTCCTCTGTCCATACCTTTACTACCCTGACCCAAGGTGACACCTTTTTCACCACTGGAGCTATGTTGTCGGGGGCTATATGCCCCTGGTAGGGTCTCCCAAGGCAAACAGGTCCTGGGTGACGGGTCAGACTAAG
>NW_018128146.1:562130-576974 GCF_001952655.1 Monopterus albus | reverse complement strand
CCCAAGCGACTTACAGCTGTAATCGCAGCAAAAGGTGGCGCTACAAAGTATTAACTTAAGGGGGCTGAATAATTTTGCACGCCCAATTTTTCAGTTTTTTATTTGTTAAAAAAGTTTGAAATATCCAATAAATTTCGTTCCACTTCATGATTGTGTCCCACTTGTTGTTGATTCTTCACAAAAAATTGCAGTTTTATATCTTTATGTTTGAAGCCTGAAATGTGGCAAAAGGTTGCAAAGTTCAAGGGGGCCGAATACTTTCGCAAGGCACTGTACCTCTGTTTCCTCTCCCGGCGCTTTACTCCAGCCCTACAGCCTCGCATTTTGCGTCGTGTCTCCGTGGGAATCTCCGGCTTCTCGAGGGCGCACTGCTGCTCTCTAGAGTGAACAATGGGGCCACTACTCCCGGAGTCCCCCAAATTTGGAGCTCGCGAAAAAGTATAAAACATAATGTAAACGTAATAAAAAGTTGTACTCCTAGTAGCACTGCTCCACAGAGGCCTGCAGAAGAAGTATAACACAAAGCAAACACGGAAAGCACGGGAAAAAACACAAAAAAGGACAGAAAACTCGCTGCCAATTCGCGCGGCGCCGAAAGTAGGTCAATAGATAACCCTACAGAAACGTTTAAGTCACTGACCAAGTCCTATCAAGTCCAGCTACTTGGCCTAATACTGCACTGCTTGAGTAACTTAAGTCTTGGTATTGCATGAAGGCCATGATGTACTAACCCCTGAACATAGGAATAAAGCTTAATGTGACCGGGCCAATATACAGGCCTATGTAACCCAGACACTAAGTTTTAGTAAATCTCAATCCGAAAGAATATTGTCCCTCCTTTTTTAAGAGGTCAAATTCATACAGACTCAACTAGTACTGGGTCACCACACACTCAGATAAGTCTGCAAACACACAGAGATGTTAGTTTCATCCACAAGAATGAGAATTTATTTGAGTCAGTGTACAAGTTAACAGTGAAGGAATGTTTAAAAAGGCCTAATACCAGAAGCTAAAATACTACCCTTGAAAAGAAGCTACCCATTCCCTCAATAAATATAGTGTAGAACAAGAATAAAAATGGTCAGGGGCAACAGGTTGTAAAAGAACCATTATAGTTGCACTGGTTTAGTTCTAGTTTTAAGGATCACCACGCTTCGTACAGATGTCTTCAAAAAATTTTATTTCTCTCTCTCTCTCTCTCTCTCTGTGTTCCTTCAGACACCGTGAAAACTACAGACAAAGTAACAATAAGGAATCTTAAATATATACAAATACAGGCACATGAACATATAGCACAAAATACAACATACACCTCACCGTCTGCGTCTCTAAAACCATGTGCAGAAAAATAACTTTAGGGCTGCATGTCTCTTCTTTGTCCATGTGGTCTCTGTCCCATAATGACACATTGGCGCCCAACTCCACTCCAGTCACATGGTTGACACACTGCCCTTCAAAATAAGCCACTTTACCAACAAAAGTAATACATTTCTCAGAGCTTCTCATCTCCACTAACACCCCATTCACGACATTTCAACCGACCCCTCAATAGTAATAACAACAAACAAACCCACATCTCAAATGAAACCTGTCATTTGGACAACCATTAAATAAACGCCAGGACAATCAATCATAAAGCAACAAACCAAACATAAGAGGATCTTGCCTCCCTGTACATCAAACCATTTACATACTGCTCATACACCCTAAAACTGACCCCGACTTGGGAACAATACAATAAATAGGAAATATAAAACTTCTTGACTCACATATACACACAAGTTGGGGTCAATTTTAGGGTGTATGAGCAGTATGTAAATGGTGTGTATATATATACAGTGGTGTGAAAAAGTGTTTGCCCCCTTACTGATTTCTTATCTTTTTGCATGTTTGTCACACTGTAATGTTTCAGATCGTCAAACAAATTTATATATTAGTCAAAGATAACACAAGTAAACACATCATGCAGTTTTTAAATGAAGGTTTTTATTATTAAGGGAAAACAAAATCCAAAACTATAGAGCCCTGTGTGAACAAGTGTTTGCCCCCCTGTCAAAACACTGGTTTATCGCACCTGAGTTCAATTTCTCTTGCCACACCTGTTCGCAATCAAGAAATCACTTAAATAGGACCTGCCTGACAAAGTGAAGTAGACCAAAAGATCCTCAAAAGCTAGACATCATGCCGAGATCCAAAGAAATTCAAAAACAAATGAGAAAGAGAATAATGGAGCTCTATCAGTCCGGAAAAGGTTATAAAGCCATTTCTAAAGCTTGGGGACTGCAGCGAACCACAGTGAGAGCCATTATCCACAAATGGCGAAAACATGGAACAGTGGAGAACCTTCCCAGGAGTGGCCAGCCGACCAAAATTACCCCAAGAGCGCAGCGACAACTCATCCAAGAGGTCACAAAAGACCCCACAACAACATCCAAAGAACTGCAGGCCTCACTTGCCTCAGTTAAGCTGAGTGTTCATGACTCCACCATAAGAAAGAGACTGGGCAAAAATGGTTTGCATGGCAGAGTTCCAAGACGAAAACCACTGCTGAGCAAAAAGAACATAAAGGCTCGTCTCAGTTTTGCCAGAAAACATCTTGATGATCCCCAAGACTTTTGGGATAATACTCTGTGGACAGACGAGACAAAAGTTGAACTTTTTGGAAGGTGTGTGTCCCATTATGTGTGGCGTAAAAGTAACACCGCATTTCAGAAAAAGAACATCATACCAACAGTAAAATATGGTGGTGGTAGTGGGATGGTCTGGGGCTGTTTTGCTGCTTCAGGCCCTGGAAGACTTGCTGTGATAAATGGAACCATGAATTCTGCTGTGTACCAAAATATCCTGAAGGAGAATGTCCGGCCATCCGTTTGTGACCTCAAGCTGAAGCGAACTTGGGTTCTGCAGCAGGACAATGATCCAAAGCACACCAGCAAGTCCACTTCTGAATGGCTGAAGAAAAACAAAATGAAGACTTTGGAGTGGCCTAGTCAAAGTCCTGACCTGAATCCAATTGAGATGCTGTGGCATGACCTTAAAAAGGCAGTTCATGCCCGAAAACCCTCCAATGTGGCTGACTTACAACAATTCTGCAAAGATGAGTGGGCCAAAATTCCTCCACAGCGCTGTAAAAGACTCATGGCAAGTTATCGAAAACGCTTGATTGCAGTTGTTGCTGCTAAGGGTGGCCCAACCAGTTATTAGGTTTAGGGGGCAAACACTTATTCACACAGGGCTTTGTAGTTTTGGATTTTGTTTTCCCTTAATAATAAAAACCTTCATTTAAAAACTGCATGATGTGTTTACTTGTGTTATCGTTGACTAATATTTAAATTTGTTTGATGATCTGAAACATTACAGTATGACAAACATGCAAAAAGATAAGAAATCAGTAAGGGGGCAAACACGTTTTCACACCACTGTAAGTTTAAGGAAGGGTGGGAAAGTTTAACGAGAACTCTGTTGCTGGAATGTGAAAACAATGACTGCAGGTAGAAACATGATCAGGGAAACTCTACCTTTGTCATCAAAACACCTGCTATAACATGAGGTCATGTATTTTGAAGCAGTTTACTGCATGATTATCTAAAATATTTTTGGGATCAGAGATCTCAGCTTGGCTGAAAGAAACAGAGAGGGATATGGAGTTTTGTTGTCAACACTTCAAAATTCCATCAGTGTGGAAAAGACACATCTCCCACTGTACACTGAAGGTTTCAGTTTGGATCTGACCTACTGATTATGTGTATCTTTGTCCTGCTACGTTGTTTTTGTCATGTCAGATCAATGTGGCTCCCATTAACTTTAGTCTCCACATTGCTATTTCCATTTACACCCACTGTCTGTCATCTGCTAACACATTTGAACATGGAAGCCTGTGAGCACTCCTCTTACAGCAAATGATTAAACCCAATCAAACCCTCGTTCTGGGAGGATGACACCATGGGGGGAAATGTTAATATGGGTTATATTAGTAAAGCTGTGGGTAGTTTTGAACCTATAAATCTGAATTCAGGAAGGACAGACAGTGATGGGTTGTTCTAAGGGAGGGTTCTGCAGGCAATCTTGTGTTGACCTATCAATACATGTTTGGGAGGTGCTGCCCAGCAAAATTTCTCCTGCTGATTTTTATGTTTTTGTACTCATGTCTAACTACAGTGAGCAGAAAGGAAAGCAAAGACTTAATTTAAAGTCGGATCATCTGCTGGCCACATCTTACCACACTTTTCAATATTTAGTAGCTATATATGATGTAATTTTGTTATGTTTTATGAGGCATAAGCATTTGAATGCAGCTTTGATAAATGTGCATCTAGAGAGCTGAAATCATGTTTTTTAAAGGTAAAATATATTTCTTAGTTTTAGTCATATTCCAAAAGAAATTGGGCGTTGGGGTGTGTCAGTCTCTGTTTGTTTGGCTGTGTTCCATTTGGCTATGTTAGAATGTTGCTTGTTACATAGCAGCAAGGGTGTGGAAACTCTCCTGAATGGAGCAGGCAGCAGAAGGTACCGATAGGAGATTGATCTTCATCATCTGATAATGTTAAAATAGGCTGTACTTTCATATTAAGGGAACATGATGTCTCTCCTTTTGAACACAAAGAGAACAGTCTACATCACTGATGGAGATACTACCCCAAATACCAGGGCACCATATTAATATCAGGTGTGATTTTATCAGTTTTTCATGTTATTCAACCATGATTTTACACAATCTAGGTCAAAGAATGAACTGTCAAGTTCAGCAAGATTCAGATTTCCTATCTGCAGAGGTTCTGATTCATAATCAAATGTTGTGGGCTAGGATATGGTGCTCACATTTTCTGACCGAAAAGATGCTGCTCTTCACCGTTCAGTTAGATTCCACATGATATTTTGTTGATGTGTCACAGTTTATCCGGTAGCTTCAGGTAGGCACAAGCAACATGCACCATTTCATGTGCTGGATTTAAATGGAACAGAAGCCACACCCATCTGGCACAAACTGGTATCTTTGGTACCATGCCAGTTGGTACCATGCCACCAACTTCTAGTGTTTTTAAAATGATAAAGTTCCAAACCATATGCCTTCGCCAGATATATATATATAAAACACTACACACAACACGAGGCAAAGGTAAGCAAAGCAAAACAAAACAGAATAGGCAAAAGCAGCAGTGGCTATTACTCCTGCAGAGTAAAAAGCATAAAAAGATTCAAAACAATTAAAACCAAAGCTGCTGAAGAGCCTTGGCTGCGTCTCAAACTGCGACGTCTTGACACAACATGTACAACAGACACCAACTCTTGTAGAATCAGTTATCACCCATGAAGAAGCGTGTGATAATCCCCTAAACAATCTACAAAATTAGACTAAATAAGCATTTTATGCCACAACAAATCCAGCTGCAGTCCATTCGCTAGACGTACCTCAGAGGAAGGTCGGACACAGATCAACGGAAGAAGATTGAACTTCACTTCAGGACAGTGACCAACAGTTTCTCCAGGGGTGGTATTTATATCTTGAACAACTACACAATTTGCTCACCTGGCGGTATAGGCGTGGCCAACCCGCCGGTTACATTAACCTCTCACACTAAGGTGGCATATTTGAAACATATTGTGGTGGCCGTGGTGGCCACCGGGGTTTAATGCTGACGTGGGTTGTGGGGTATCCTGTCTGTGATGTTCTGGCATGTTCTGTGTTGTTCCAGCCAATGGGAGGGCTAGGGGGAGGAACCAGAAAGTGTGTGTGCGAGCATTGTTGCCAACTTGGCGACTTTCTCGCTAAATCTGGTGACTTTCCAAATCCTCTTGCCGATTCTTTTTTTTTTTGCCAAAAGCGACTAGCGACAAATCTAGCAACTTTTTCTGGAGTTACTGGAGACTTTTCAGATATTTTGGAGAATGACGTGAAAGCACATATTGCTCTGCAGTTACTGTCCTCAACGAGCAGTGGGTGCTGCCGTGAGCCCCTCCCCCATCCCAAAGCACTCACGGGTGGTCAGTCTCACCGTAGCCTGGCGCAGGAGTGCCAGCTGCAGTCAGAGCAGAGAGGAGATCCACACCGCTCCGCGTCCAGACTGTAAATGAATCTAGGTTCCTATATGGAGCATAAGGTTAGAAACTAAACTAAACCTAAGAAAGCAAACAAAAAAAAAACCTAAAAAATAAATAAATAAAAAAACCTAAGTAACTCTGCCAGAGTGTCTCTTTTGGGTCACTTTGCTGGTCCCAAGCCCGGATGAAGGAGGAGGGATGGACGTAGAGCTAGCAGTTCCACCCCACATAACAGTCTTTTGATTAAATTTTATATTCTAATATTTAACACTACAGGACAAAACTGATTTATGTAATGTGGGTCTAGACAAAGCATTAAAGTCATTTTGAGAAGTGATGGCCTATTTCAATGGCAAAGAAAAACCAAAACAAGAATCAATAGAAAAAAGTTCATTTGTAGTTCTAAACATATTTAGGGCGTTTTCACTCACCTTTTGTCTCTCCCACGACGTTATTCCTCTCTCCTACAGCGTCCATTACAATTACATGCAAATGGAGTTTATGCAAATTAGACAATGACGCCATTTATTCGACTTCTAGCACCTTTTAGGCCAGCCAATAGCTACTTTCCTTACTGAGGAGTTGGCAACACTACTAGTCAATTACTGAGTGAATATCGCTGCAAAAAAAAAACCTCAAGCAGTGTTTGGTGCTTTAATATTGTAACGGCTTCGCATGGGGGGGAGAAGCTAGTCTAAACTACAGCTAGACTGGGCAGCTAATCTAGCTAGCGGAGTGCTAACACCTAGTCAAATCACGGACACAGACACCAAAAGACTTTCCTTTACGTTGCCTTTTATCAGGGCGATAGGCGCGTATAAAAGTTACAGAACTCGAACATCAGCAGAACACAAAAACCCCTCTGTTTCTTCCACACGTCTCTCTCTTCTCCGATCTCTCTTTTCTCGCACACATTGTTGCCAACTCCTAAGTAAGGAAAGTCGCTAGATGACGCCATCATGTAATTTGCATAATTTATCATTTGCATGTAATTGTAATAGGGGTTATGCGCAACTTTCTTCCGTATACTGCAAAACAGAATAATCCGTTTCCGGTTTGCGACTAGTATGAAATATGGCACTGTTCTACTCAAGATGTCTCCAAGAACTACCAAAGATGAAGATCACGGATGTCCACCGAATATAACTAGCTAATGTTATCAATATTTACATCGAGCATCTGTCTGGTACACCAAAATAATGTAATACACTACCGGAAAGCTAATAGTAACTAAGCTTGTGTGATGGAAATGCTAAATTCGCAAACTGCTGGGCTTCTAATTTTTCACATGCCATGTCCAAGGCTGATGGTTCTGGTCTAGCATAGTCATGACACTGAAGCAGAAATCCGACGTCCATCTGTTCCTCCTCAATTTCCTCCGGCCGTTGCGTTCTCTCCCACACGCTTGGTCTACTTGCAGGCAGAGAGTAGTCATTCCAGGCAAACAACACTGGAACGGCTCCTTCTTTCAAACGCCGTCGTCCACCTTGAATTACATCTGTGGAGACGAAGTGTCTACTACATACTGTTGTCGTCCTCTTAATTACAAGATTATCACGTCGTACATTACGGATCCATATTTTTCTTAAGGTTTCATCCTTAGGGAAATGGTGAAAGCTTATGGCTGAATTGAACTTCCCTGACATCGCGCATTGAGGTACGCAGCAGAAATCACTGTTTGGATGAAAAAGACATTTTTGTTTTTTTTAATCTAAGAACTAATCAAATAAAATGAGCTCAAACAACGTGTTTCCAGTTACTACTGTTGTGTCACCCGCGTTCTGTGGAAGTGCGCTGATCTGTTTTCCGGTTTGGTCACATGACGTTTCGCATAACCCCTATGGACGAGAGGAATACGGTCGTGGGAGAGACAAAAAAGTGAGTAAATAAATATTGTGACGACCGCTAGCTAGGTTGAGAGGAGCTGGCCGAGCCGGTCCTACACTGAGACAGCTAACTAGCCAGCTGTGTGCCGGCACCTGGCTCAACAAGGAGGAGAACACCTGGTTTGTCTTTTCTCGGGTTTTATTAAACGGATTAAAGAAAACAACTGAAAATGCTGCATAACATGTCACCATGTACTCACAGAAAATGAACAACAAAAAGGCAGCAACAACACAACTCCCTCGAAACTCTACCATGTCCCGCGCCAACAGAACCTAAACAAAACGCCCACCTGCCATCCCTTTTATCTCCTCCCGCACCTGTTCCTCCCCCCATCCCACATTGGCCAGAACAGAACACACGAACATTTTCGACCGGTCAGGATCGCCACAATATGTTTAGTGCTACAAATGAACTTTCTTCTGTTGATTCTTGGTTTGCTTGTTTTTTACTTTGCCATAAATAAATAGGCCATCACTTCTCAAAATAACTTAGGAGGGGCTCGTGGCAGCACCCGCTGCTCGTTGAGGACAGTAAATTCAGAGTGATACGTGTTTTCACGTCAGCCTCCAAAACACCAGAATAGTCTCCAGTAACACCAGAAAAAGTCGCTAGATTTGCCGCTAGTCGCTTTTGACAAAGAAGTCGCCAAGATTTGGAAACTCACCAGATTTAGCGAGAAAGTCGCCAAGTTGGCAACACTGTTGACTACAATGAACCTGCCACTCCCCTGCAGACCTCCCTCTTTCATGTTATTAATTCAGGACAAGACCCCAAATCCTCCTGAATAATAACTGTAAGATTTTACTCTTAGAGGCTCTAGTTGCTTTATAAGCTTTTGTTACCTCTCATACCTTTAGTTCCCCTTAGTTACTTTTCATACCTTTACTTTCCTTGCTTATACATGTTAAACTGTATTGAAGATTGTCCAGAACTACTGAGCTTTGGTTACTTTAATACATTTATTTTCCTTGCATATATATCTTCCAATTATATTGATGAGAGTCAAGTGATACTGAAGTAGAAATTGACTACTTTAACTTCTGTGTAGACATAGTGTTTGTATTCATGAGGTCCTGCTTTGTCCTGTAATAGGATTCAACAGATAGGGGGTCTACAGTGCAGATGACCCATTGTTCAGTTGCCGCCTGGAAAATCACATCACAACACACACACGCCTGGTTTTGATCACATTTCAGCAGGCAGGAGTTAACCTACTCATGCCAAATGACCAATAGGATTACGAAGTGTTGAGTATAGTACCTCTGTCCAGGGTGGAGCAGCCCAAGAAGATAAATGTATTGTTAAAGCATAGTTCATGGTTCAGAAGCCGGTTTTCCTGCTGGAGCTTTGGCTCTGTGAATCCAGCGCTGTAAGGCCTACCTGTGATCAGACTTTCAGTAAACTTTCTGTTGATTTTAAACAGTCCTCTCCTGTCTTCACTTCTCGTGCCTCCAACAAAAGAATTGGGTTAATTTCTAACATAACACCCTGCAGTTTTAGGCAGCTACCTCCTTACACCTTCAGATGCTACTCTACTGAAAAAGTTTTAGGAACCACTATACTCTGGCTCTTTGAGGAAGTGTTAAGTTTTGTCTGAAATAATCCATAAAAGCTGTGACACTGGCCACTTAAGACCATATTTGCTTTGCACAGTATTTAGCTGACATAAGTTTTTTTTCAGGATAGGAACTTCACACAGTAGTGTATAAGATATATTAAGTAAACGGCTGAAAGGTTTGTATAAAGTGTTTTCTGATGTAACTGTCTAAAATGTATTTTAGCAGTTTAATGATGATCAACAATTAACACTGATAATCAATATAAGAGATTAAACACCTGTTATAATGTTTATGTAAACCATTACATGTAGCTTTAAGCATGACCATTGAAATGTAAACCCATACTGAAATCATTGGAATATTAATAACACCAAAGCTGGCTCAATAAAGAATAAAGAGTTTAACCTTTTCAGGAATTTTATATAGGTTTTAAAAGAGTTGCAGCACAGCAGTAAGCAACAAGGTACAACATTAAAATCATCAATAATTCGTTTGATTAGCTTACAGCCTAAATGAATCAACAACTACTATTTCTAAACATTAATCTGAACTGATTTTGCTGATTAAAATTATTATAGTTTATTCAATCACTGAATAAAAGTCAAAGAATTTCTCAGTTGGTTTGAGTTGGGGGGTTGTGGCATTCTGTTGAAAACCATCATTTCTTCATAAATCTTCTTTGAGGCAGGAATTCTGAGTTCCTGGCAAACACAATTTATTACCAGGGCAACACATTCTAGAATTTATACAGTTTAAGGTCAGAATTCTAGAATGTCAACATTCTAGAATTCTGACTTTAATCTCAGAATTCTCAGGTTAATCTCGTAAGTATGGGTGCCTGTAAGGATCCCAGTTCAGAGACTACCTTTGGGTCAGGCTGGAGAGGAGCCCAACAGTGGGATTTAAGTTTTTACAGTGGGAGTTTTTACATGGTCGAGGAGTCCCGAGTAAGATGTTTCATTAATGGAAGAAGATGGATGATTTCTCCACAGTTGACTCTGATGCTCTTGTGGAAGTTCTTGACAGCTATGGCTGTAGAAAGAGGATAACTGTCGAGACACTTCCTACAATACTTGATGGTAAATAACAAAGAACTAGTCCAAAAGCCGATGTTCTATTTCGTATAGGCTTCGCCCTCTAAGAGCTGTCTGTATTGGGTTTTTCCCTCGCGCATACACAGTCCTGAAGAAATTCTTTCGCGCCCTATGCCCTGCACTGGGCTGTCCTCAATTAGGTTCGCAGCAGCAGTATAACTGCCGCTGTGACCTAACCCCACCTCCCTCTTTTTCTTCAACAGTTCTAAAGAGCATTCACAAAATTCCTATGGCTAAAGAGCAATTTTTCTCCTCCAACGGAACCCGGTGCTGCCCTGCTGTCACCGTATGCCCCAGCTGCGACACGGGCTTCATCATGCCCAGCGACCCACACCCCCGCTGGGACGCCTGCCTCGGCGCTGAGCATGCCAAGCTGGCTCTCTTTCCCCAGGCCGCTTGCCCCTTCTGTGCTTGCCTGCCTGTGGCGGAGAAACAACAGAGAGTGGATGTTTTCGCTGCAATGAAGGAGAAAGACCCAGATGACGGCATCACCTGGGCTACACGCGGTGACAGCCCCGTGGCGGACGATCCCCTGGAGTTCCTTGGTATTTGTGGGCCCGGGTCCAATGACTCGTTTCCCTCTATAGCCGTTCTCCCATCGACCCAATGACCCAATAGCCGATTTGGACACCGGCGGAGACAAGCTACTCCCGGCTTAACAGCATGCTCCCATCGCCGGCCACCCTTCGGCGCTTGGTGCTCTGTTTTATGACTTGCCGGGGATTATCACTAAGGCAGCAGGCCCTAAGGGCATCTCCATTCCCACGGCTGCCCCACCCCCTGCCCCTTTGAAGATTACTACAGATCGGAGCAACTGAGTAAGCCTCCCCTGGTATGGCCCAGTTTCCCTGCTATTCAGCCCTTCTTCTCTGAGGCGGGAGAATGGCCTGGGGGCCTGCGGCCTCCAGTCCCCCACTACGAGACATTCACCAGAGTCGAGGGGATGATTGACTTGGGTTTCCCCGCCGTACCGCCGCTAGAAACTAGTATTTCCTCCATCCTGCTCCCTAAGGCAGCGTTCTTTGGCAAACGGCGGCCCATTCCTCCACTGCCCTGAGACCAGGTCATCGCTCAGCTCACGGACCGCATTCACCAATGCACCTCCCAGGCCGGAGCCACAGTCAACAACATTGCCCTCCTCTCCTCGTCTGTGTCCTCTCTCGCCACCCAGTCTGGGGCCCTCCCCTCAGAGGCGGCAGAAAAAATCGTCAAAGCCATGGCCGTGGCACTTGCACTGATTTCCGCTGCAGCCGTAGCGACAGCTTGCATCCGGGCATGGGCTACTATGATTCAACGGAATATATGGCTGCATATGTCCAAAATGCCAGAGCAGAGTAGCTTACTGGAAGGACCCGTCAACTCAGAGGTCTCTTTGGGCCACACCTCCAGGAGGCTCTCTCTCACCTGCGGCTAGCAGCCAATGAAGTGGAGTAAGTTCGTCAGCTAGCGTCATGGGGACAACAACAACCTCGCCCTTCCCGACCGGACTGGCGTGAGCAGGGCAAACAACACTACAGGGCCAGGCACCCAGCAGCCACTGCACCATGGCATCCCCCTCCACCTGACCCTGCCCCCCCTCCTCCTGCTTCTTTCCCCGGACCGGACGCCCCCAGGCGGGCCCACATGGGGCGACGAGATGCCAGCACCTGCTCTAACCCACAGCCAGGTCCCCCGCAAACAGCGACGGCAATGACGGGCCGCGGGGAACGTGTGTGATCCAGCTGTTGAAAACAACGGCCCTTCTCAGGGCCACCACCTGCTAAATAAAGAGCAGTTCCCAGACAGCTGTCTTTTCTCTGTCTCTGGATGTTCACAATTTACATGCACACACGTCTCCCCACACAATGTCTCTTCTCCCATGCACACTGCGCTGGGGGACACGTTCACCCTCTCGTCCTCCTCACAGCAAAAATATAGCGGCACCGCTGCTTTATCTGACACAGACATGCCTGTGAGTCTATGTGGCCTCCTCACCCCTCACCCACTGCTGCATACGAGCGGCGGTTTCTCTCCCACACAGGACGTGAACAATGAAGCCTATTATTATTACGGCACGATCCAGCAGTTCCCCGTGATAGGTCAGCGGCTGTGGGCCTGGCCCCTGAACGGGAATGGCTGGAGAGCATAGGATTGCCTCCAGCGGTGGTGCACACTATTCAGTACGCTAGAGCTCAGTAAAACGCCTCTTACGCTGCAAAGTGGTCAGTTTTTCAGCGATGGTGCATGGAAATAGGCACAGCTCCCACCTCCTGCCTAGCGCTCAGGTGCTGACGTTTCTACAGACCCTGGTTGAAAGAAACCTGGCTCTGTCTACCGTTAAAGCGTATGCCGCCGCCATCTCATCATGCCATGAAGGTTTTGGCGAGAGAGCCGTATTTGCACACCCACTGGTAAAACATTCTCAGGGGTGTGGGCAGACTGAGACCTGTGTTGCGCACAATGGTGCCACAGTAGAATCTGCCTCTGGTTTTACGCGTGCCTAGCGGGCATCCTTTTGAGCCCATGGCACACATCTCTCTCAAACATCTCTCCCTGAAAACAGCACTCCTCCTAGCCTTGACTTTGGCTAAGCGCGTGGGCGATCTGTGTGCACTGTCTGTCTCACGGGCGTGCCTCCTTATCCGCGGAGACGGTAGTGTGGCCATTCTCAGACCGAACCCCGTATGCACCTAAAATTATATCGTCCTCTTACCGATCCAGAGTTATTTCTCTGGATGGGTTCTTCCCTCCTCCTCACGGAGACGAGGCAGAGAGGAACCTCCACGCCCTCTGCCTGGTGCGCGCTTTGTCCCATTATGTGGCACGGCAGCTGTCAGGCAGACACAACAGCTGTTTGTGCATTACAGGAGCCACTCTCTTGGGCAGCCTTTAACAAAACAACGGCTGTCTCACTGGCTGTGTGAAGCTATTACACAGGCTTACATATCGGCCGGGAGCAACCCCCCGCCTGGCATCAGAGCCCATTCTACAGGAGTCATCGTGTCCTCCACTGCCCTTCTTAGAGGCATGGCTGTGGAAGATATCTGCACGGCAGCCTCCTGGGCTTCCCCTTGCCCCTTCACCCGGTTTTACCCTCGGGATACATCCGAGTTCTCACTGGCTCACTCGGTCCTGAGTGTCGCGCGCGATGATGAGCTCCTTCCACGTCGTGTCATGTGAATGCCCCGTCACTCGCTCAGGCAGCAAAATGAACAGCCAAACTCCAACCGGTTGTGAGATGTGTTCTTTTATTTGAGACGAGAAGACTAGTAAATGGATATTCCACAGTGCGAAATTTATCATATCAAAATAAGCATGTGCACATGGATCTTCACTGTTTAGGAAAAACAGAAAAGACTGTCCTCAACTTGTTGGTATACAATATTTGTATCCACAGGTGCTACTATCTGATTGGTCAAAAACTGTTGGGGAGGAGCCATGGTTTAGACGTAGCTCTCCTGTTGTTGGTCCTTCAGTCCGTCCATCTTCCTATGTCCTTTCTGCTCCAATCGTAGAGGACAGCACCCTAGGAAGGAGAGGAATACTTATACTGCCTTAATTTCTGCATAGACACTCACTTCTTCCTTTGTTTCTAACTAACTGCTCCGTATTAGGCATTGCTTTCTGGTTCCTATTAAAACTACCCTGCCTGTGTGTGTGCATATGGTTCTACCTTTGAAGTTTTCTCCTCTTCCTGGCTTCAGATCTAATCTCTCTTTACTAACCATAGTGTCACAGTGAACCCTAATTCCCCTGGGCTCATCAGCCAGGTGGTGATAGTAAAGTCACTGTGGACCCTCTTTGCCAAAGCTGTAAATCTAATGAGATTCAGTTAAACAGTGCTCTAGTTGGCTAACACAATAAATATTGACCAGTGATTCAGTGAATACATAGGGTGATATGTAACTACATAAACATAACTGTGAAATAAAAGTATGTAGACTTATGTGTGCTATAAAATAAAAACCTTAACTAATCCTATTCATATCTACTTAAAAATAAAAATCACCCTAACACGGTCTGATCGCTGTACACTGGTGCGGTGTGTGCCCTGCTACACTAGCACACACATTCCATGCGCCCCTCATCACACCTATGCCCCAATGGCCATCTTTTCTGTGATACGCCCATGGGCGCCTGTTCTTTTCGCCACGCGCTGTGCACTGGTGGAGTGTGTGCCCTGCTTCATTCATACACACACCCCATGCGCTCCCCATTGCACCTATGCCTCCGTAGTCACCACTACTGTGATGCGCCCACGGGCGCCTGTCTTTGCTACGCGCGGC
>NW_018128146.1:557269-561797 GCF_001952655.1 Monopterus albus | reverse complement strand
AACTTCCTGAGCTGACACAGGAAGTACATCCTCTGCTGTGCCTTCTTAATGATGGCGCTTTTGTTGGATGTCCACTTCAAGTCCTGAGAGATTGTGGACCCCAGGAACTTGTAGGACTCCACGACTGAAACAGTACTGCTGATTATAGTGAGCAGAGATAGGGTGGGGGAGCTCCTCCTAATATCCATTATCATCTCCACTGTCTTCCCTGTGTTCAGTTCCAGGTTGTTACTACCACACCACAGGGCCAGCTGTTTAAACTCCCGCCTGTAGGCCGACTCGTCACCGCCTTGAATAAGGCCGATGACTGTTGTGTCGTTGGCAAACTTCAGGATTTTTACAGAGGGGTCTCCTGAGGTGCAGTCATTGGTATAGAGGGAGCACAACTCTGCTTCCCTGTGCTTTTAAAGCACAAGAAAACAGAGTTTAGAAAAGGACTGTGAGGTCATGGATTTGTGCATGTAACCAAAACCAGTGACAGCTGCCTCCGTTACATCAGACTCTGTTGAGCATAAACAAGGGCTCCATGCTCCAACCGCTTCACCTCTGCTGAAGCCTAACACTGCATTATATGCCCCTTCATAAGTACCTGTAGTTGAAACACAGCCGTGTTACTACTACTCCCACTCAACTCTGAATACATCTACCAGTTTACAATCATGACGACCACCTTAGAGTGCTTTATGTATTCTCCTGCTTTGATGCAGACATTTTTAAAACTATACAAACTTTATATTTATTTCTACTGCTTTTGTATACAACTGACTCATGGCTGCAACATTCATCTGATTAAATGTCCATATTCGACACAGTTCAGGTATGGAGGGGAAAAACTCACTGATCCAAAGAAATGGATTTTTATACACAAACATTTTATTGGGTTAAATAAAGTAATAATTGAATAAGAACAGAGGAGGTGTGAAACATGGAGGGTGTACACAGGCGCTACAGAAACCTATCAATACATTTGAAATGTGATCATTGCTCTGCAATGGTGCACAAACCAATCTGACACAGTGGAAATACTTAAGAGAACACGACTCCAGTCCCAGAACCAAACCACCTGCTGTGACTTTCCTCTGCCTGCACATGGTGGGGGCCAACGTCCACACTGATCACAGCTGAGTCAGCACAGCTGTAGGTGGCTGGTGCAACAAACGTCAGTCAGTCAATAAAACAGCCAATCAGAGCCACAGAACACGGGGCAGCCCCTTCTTCACCTGCAGTGGCCGTTCTATGGGTGCCGCTGCTTATTGGCCAACACGGTCACTGTCGTCAGATCAGTGTGATGCCATCTTCTCTCAAAACGCAGGTGCAATCTTTGAACACAACAGGATAACAGTATTAACTTGTTCTCATGTTGTGCGTTGACACTGTCAGTAGGAAAACTGAATGAGGGGAGACGAACGCTAACACATCGTAGAACAGGTCAGAGACCTGCTCTCAGGTCAGCAGGTCTGGTGAGGACTTACCTTCATATAAACGTTTTTTGCTCAGTTTCATGCTGTGTTAGTCTGATGAAGGTGAGGTGGGACCATAGTATGGAGCCGAATAGTGACATCACATGTCCAGAACTCAGACCAGGCCTCCTCACTGAGAGGAGGTGAAGCGTCCTACAGCCTGAGGCACAAACGGCTTCTTCAGTCTGTCTGTGGAGCAGGAGAGAGACGGTGACCTGCTGCTGACTGAGCCCCTTTGTCTGGTGATGGCGCTGTACACAGAAGTTGTGTTTTGTTTTCACACTAACCAACCAGAGTCTGATGGTGAGAAGCTGTTTAGTCCACATCCAGGTCTGACTGACAGCTGTCTCAGCAACTAAAAGTAAACTCACTAAACCTGTCTAATGTGAGAGCAGCCTCAGAGGAGACGACCTCAGAGGAGACAGCCTGGCTCTCAGAGTTTCCCTGTGGAGGCTGCAGACGCACACAGCTGCAGAGGAAGTGAAGCCAGACAGCTCAGGAGGATCCAATGTGTCTGACTGCTCTCTGTCTTTTAGATCTGTAGCTTCACCTACGGTCAACAAACAGCACCATTCACCAGCTCTGCAGGAATAACAGCTTTATGAAAACGGTCTGACAGAGGCACCGGACTGGTCAACAACGTGTCGGTGCAGTCACTTACACAGGACAATCAAGCTTTGTTTACACCAGAACCCGTGGCGTTGTTTGATTTGCCACAGAGAGAAGTCCACAGGCAGTGAAATAAATACCGGAGGACGATGGTGGCTGTAGCTGCTGTTGTCGGGTCTGTGCAGTTTTCTGTACATCCTGTGAAGGTCATTGTTACGCAGCATATACGTTTATGAAGTTGCACATTTTGTTTGTTTGAGTTTTGTATTTCTTATGCAACATTATGAATGGTATTTGTTTTTGTATATTGATATAGTTTTGTTTTGATTACAGTTAGTCCCATAAGTTTTGTCGGAACTACTGTTTCCGCTGTGCTACTTCCGGTCCTTCGACGAGAGAGAAGACTAGTAGCAGAGAAAAGGACCGAAGAAAAGGACACTTAAGTTAATTTAAGAAGTTTATATTTGAGTTTTACTACAAGCCTTTGCTCACAAGCAAGCCAAAATGGTATGTCTCATTTTTGTTTATGAATTTATTGTTGCACCATGTCTATGTGATGTGAAGTGACATGGTTGTTTATTTCCATTTACCTTGTTTGTTAGTTCTATGGTGTTTGGTGTTTGGTAAACATCAGTGAAAAGAAACTCTTTGTCTTCGCGTGTGACTGAGGCTGGCATAGTGGCGGACGCAGCTCTGGCTCCAGGGAGCTTTGTTTGGGCTTCTCGCTATGGAGACCTGGACTGGTACCAAGTCTGGGTAATTGGTGACTCGCTGGCTGTGGGTGAGAATGTTTTGCTGATATATCCAGTAAACAAACATGAGAGAGGTTTAGGCTTGGTACTGAAGAGTTTTGTGATTTCACTGGAAAAAAACAGGTTTACAAAAGTACAGTTTTTCAGACCATTTTATTTAAATCAGTGTTCAGCATTTTATCAGGAGACAGACGAGGCAAACATCCAGCTACAGGTTAAGACAGATGATAACATTACTGTGGAAATCCTACATTTATAAGAAGAGAAAACATGAACTTCAAACCAAACTGTAGACACTTTGTCAAGAACTACCCCGACACAGCTCCATGAACCACGACCTTACAAGTTAGAAGGTTATGAAAAAACTGTTTTCTTGTTAAATGCACACACACACACACACACACACACACACACACACCTCAGCCTCCTCTCAACACTCACAGTTATTGATACACAATAAATGGGGGAATGGGTTATGAGACGTAGCATAAACTCTGATGACAATGCATTAGTAGACACAGTAGGATTAACAGTGAGGAGCTGATGCATCATGGGAACGCTCAGGGCTGCAGCGGGCTGAGTCCCCGCACCACGACGCACAGCGCCCCCAGCAGGTCTTCCACTGGTAGCTCTGGTCTGTCCCAGTCGACGCTCAGCTGTTTCATCTTGGCAGTGCTCAGCCTGAGGAGCTCGACCACCCAGCAGAGCTCCTCCTCCTCCTGCAGGGGAAGGGGCAGGGGCTCTGGGTCCTGAGCTTTCCTGGTCATCAGATCGTCCACCTGGAGGACAGAGACAGAGACAGGGGTCTAGTTTAATGGCAGAGGGCTGTGGGGAGACAGCTATGGGGTCAACGTGTGATAACCAACCATCTGGTTCAGCGTCATCAGCATATCGGGACCACAGTCCATCAGAAGAGCCGGGACCCCGTCTGGCATCACTGCACAAAGGAAGAGAATCCATTACTGGTTCTGCTCTTTGGACATCTGGTTCTTGATCTGTCCTTTGCCTAAAACTGTTCAGCTTTGTACGGTTTGTCTGTATGAGACGACTGTGCATCTTCAGCCAAACGGGTATGTAATGGTCCTTACTGTCCATGGCGCTGACCAGCAGGTGGGCAGGACTCCACAGAACTTTGGGGTGTTTGGAAAGAAGGTCCATGAACGCAGAGACAGCCTGAGACTGTGGATCATCAGCCTTCCCTCTGCCTGTGTCCTGATCCAGCTGAAGGAAGGAGAAGAGAGGAGATGTTTGGCCTGGGTGGTGTCGGTGCTCGGGCTGTGTTTGCCGGCCGACAGGCATCTCAGCCGGTCACAGTGAGACTGTGAGGCTGAGGTGGATCGATGTCACAGTGTCAGTGCTACAGGTACAAGCTCTTTTGAATGTAGAGACCAGAGTAGGACTCCTTCACATGTTAGATCCTGGGAACATGAACACGTTTCAGTGCCACCTCTCTGCTGCTGCTGTGCACAGTGACGACAGCTTCAGCTCAGAGAACTCACATAATGAACTTTTACTACGTCTGTCTGGTGTTTAAACATGCATGAGCGTCAGGCACTGACAGAGAATGGTAAAAAGAAATATCACGGTCAGCACATTATTTGGTGGTGCAGTCACTGAAACATCTTCAGAAATACATATACTCCAGTATAAACAGCCTGTTGACACATTTACCTCCCAAACCAGGAGCCGTGTGTTTCCCTTACATGA
>NW_018128146.1:556882-557209 GCF_001952655.1 Monopterus albus | reverse complement strand
GAGGTCCGTCAGCAGGTCACGACGGGCCGAGTCAGGAAGCTCTGCCAGTGGCTGCAGAAGGGACGTCTTGTCCATTACATCTGCAGGAGACAGGCAGAGAATGTGAACAAAGACAAATCTGTAGGAGCAGTTTATACATGACCCATGTCGACATCTATCAGTGCTGTACTGTGGGTAGGGCCTCGGATTAATGATTGTGTTACTGTGAATGTACACAACCACAGAGCGCAGCAACTCACCAAAGGCTTTGTTGTTGGATGGTTCCACTGCACACATAAGCAGTGAACTGTCTGTAATTCCTGTTTGATAAATGATAAAATGACACCT
>NW_018128146.1:538401-540832 GCF_001952655.1 Monopterus albus | reverse complement strand
TGGCCTCAGCTCTGAAGTCCAACCCCGTTCCATCTGACAGAACTGGACCTGAGTGGAAACTGGGACCTGAAGGACTCTTTGCTGAGTTTCACGGAGTTGGATGGCATTGTTTTGACCACATCAACAATGAGAACCTCTTGCTCTTGGGAGAACACAGCAGTTCTTCCACCGATGTGGTCTCACAATTCTACAACATTATAAAAAACAAACATACATGTAGTAAAAGTATGATAGAAATTACTACTATACATAAAATGCTCTTATTTTTCCAGTTGACTTTACAGTATATTGGCAAAAGTGAATTACTGATTGAAATGATGAAAATACAGTGTAAAAAATACAACCTGTTCTCTGAAAGTCCTGCTTATGGTGACTACAGAGAATCTGCTCAAATTAGGCTGAACTCTTTGTCCTGCCTCCCTCATTGTCACTCCATGCACGAGAACATGGTCTATCACAGTAGCTCTAATTTCATGTGAAATTACTGTTCTTGGTCTTACTTGTCTTCGTCCTTTTCATCCACCACCTTGTATATGCACTCTTCCTCTTCCTCTCATATTGTTATCCATAGTTGGATGTACTCGTGCCATCTATGCATTAGATGCGTTTAAGTTTTGCTGTCCTGTGTTTTGCAAAACAAGTTCATCACAGTGTGAATTGTGTTTTAGTGAGAATGTGTTTAGCAAAAAGAGTGCATGAGATCTGCAAACAGTGTCTAACTGCCTGAACTTGTTTAAGGTTTTGCAGAAAGAGTGATTTATTTGACAAATTGGTTTAAGCTATTGAGAATTTGGTTCAGAGAATGGGGTCTATTGTCTTAGCAATTGTGAAAAACTAATACAAGCCTCCTCTCAGGCTGCCTTAGCCTTTCTCATCGGTTAGAACCATCGGTTGAGTTGGTGCCGCAGATGGCTGCCATCGGTTGTGTACCGGAAACAAATTCCTTGTGTGTAACATACTTGGCCAATAAAGGTGATTATCCTTATCCTTAGCTAGCATCACGTTTGTTAGCTATTTCTGTATCATCTCAGACTCCAGAACCAGTTATTTTTTAAAATCCCAAACACCATGCTGTAGGCTACTGCCCTGAGAAGCAGCTCAGGTTGACATCACAGATAACCTGCTCTGTCCAAGCAGGGTGAGACTAGGACACTCCTGTAAGAGCTTTTCCATCAAAATACAGTATATTCACCCCCATGGGTAATTTAGAACATTGCATCAGAAAAATAGTGGGAAAGGAAATGCATACAAACACAATTAACATTTCAATTAAGCAATTAAAAGAGTGTGACATAAGTGGAGACATTACATGATTTCATCTCTGTCTAAATATGTGCACAGGCCTTTCACTCCCTAGAATCTATTAGCCTGCCAATTTGTTGTTTGAACCACAAACAGAACAGTGTTTAGGTTAAAGTTGGATTTTAAAATGATTTAGCTCCATTCACCCTAGTTCCCTCAGTTCTGGCAGGTCTGGTCTAGGAGCCACAAGTTTCAGTTGGATTAATACAGAGGCATTTCCTACTTTTAAAGGGTCTAGAAAGCAGTAAAATAAATAATATCAGTTTTGATTACAGGCAGCATTGACCTGTGAGTGAGTGTGAAGTCTCATGGTGAGACAGGTGAACACTGGCTTTTTAATTTTATTTGTTATGTGACAGGATGATGATTTAGAAATGTCTGTTAATTCTGAACTTACCTTTGGTCCCCTTTACAATGATGCTCTTGTGGAAGTTCTTGACAGCTATGGCTGTAGAAAGAGGATAACTGTCAAAACCTACAATACTTGATGGTAAATAACAAAGAACTAGTCCAAAAGCCGATGTTCGTCACTGACTGCTGGAGGGAGATTACCCATCGTTATTTCTCCCTCAGTCCAGAGGCACTGACCAAGACGTTTTCTGACCTGCAACCGAACTCAAAAAAGATCTGTCAGCTGCTGAGATTTGCTGCTGCTTTGATTCCAAAACAACAGGAAGTGGGAACTCATCTGAAAAGATTAATCAGAGAGCTAAATGAAATTAAACTTCAGAAATTTCTGCGATTCTGCTCAGGATCTGATCTCATAGTTACAGACAGCATCTATGTGGAATTTGAAGAAATGCCAGAGTTCAAGAGAAGACCAACTGCGCACACGTGTGGAAATATTCCGCAAACAGCTGAAAGCTATGATAACTTCCCAGATGTTTAACCCGAATTAATGCAGTTCTTTCAAAAACTGTCTGGTGTCTAGTGTCTGGATAATGGACATTGTTTAGATTCCCCACAGTCCTTACCTCAACAATTCACTCTTAAGAGTGTTTTATGCTTGAACTGATTTATAAGCATAAACTTTAAGCACAAACTTTATTGCCAAGTATTATCAAAAATACAAGGAATTTGACTCCAGCACAATGGCCCCCAGTGTGCACAGCAATAAAAAATATATATA
>NW_018128146.1:527024-536650 GCF_001952655.1 Monopterus albus | reverse complement strand
TTTCTTGCCATAATGCACGTTCTGTGTCATATAATTTAGTTATTGTTGTTTGGGACAATGTTTTTCTACTGGGTTGAGTGTATGTGGGATTTAAAGTTTTGACAAAACTTTTAAAACCTCTGTCCTCCACAATGGAAAAGGGTTGGAAATCAGTAGCTATCATTTTAGCCAACTCATCATCAATACTGTGCTGTTTGGCTGGGGTCATCTGTTTTGGCATAAACTGACTTATTTTGCTTTGAGTTGCAGTAGGAGAGGTTATACTTGCATGTGTGGGGAATCCAGATGCTGCTGCAGTTGCTGTTGTTTTAGGATGAGACACACCAGGATCAGTAGACGGTGTGCTAGCTTGCCCTCTCTCCTCTAACTGCACTGTAGGATGGACAGTTCTGATATGTCTATGCAGGTTTGTGGTGGAACCTGCTCTTAAAGTTATTTTCATTTTGCAGTGAAGGCACTCTGCTTTGTTGTTTCCAGTATCTTTAAACTGCAGCCAGATGCTGCTTCGCTTTCGAGTGTCACTCATAGTTTCAATACGCAACTACACGAAGCACTCACACACTCTCCTCACCGCTGTCTGACAGACAGACTCTGTCTGTCTAGTTAGACAATTAACTTGCAGTGAAGCGCCGGGCGCTCCACTTCTTAGCGCCCCCCTCTCTGTTTTCACATAATGGTATGATCCTATATCCTCACATCTGATTGGCCGCGATGCCATTGCTGACCAATCAAAACAAAGTTCTGACTTGAGCAGAGCTCAGGCTGAGCACTGAGCAGCGAAAGGAAAAAAACTGGGAGTCGGGTCTCAGTCGATGCGAGTCGGCTCTTCTGATTCACTATAAAGCATAGGCTCTCAGAGCCGCATCTTTTGCGCATGACACATCACTAGTTGTGTCGTTGGCAAACTTCAGGATTTTTACAGAGGGGTCTCCTGAGGTGCAGTCATTGGTATAGAGGGAGCACAACTCTGCTTCCCTGTGCTTTTAAAGCACAAGAAAACAGAGTTTAGAAAAGGACTGTGAGGTCATGGATTTGTGCATGTAACCAAAACCAGTGACAGCTGCCTCCGTTACATCAGACTCTGTTGAGCATAAACAAGGGCTCCATGCTCCAACCGCTTCACCTCTGCTGAAGCCTAACACTGCATTATATGCCCCTTCATAAGTACCTGTAGTTGAAACACAGCCGTGTTACTACTACTCCCACTCAACTCTGAATACATCTACCAGTTTACAATCATGACGACCACCTTAGAGTGCTTTATGTATTCTCCTGCTTTGATGCAGACATTTTTAAAACTATACAAACTTTATATTTATTTCTACTGCTTTTGTATACAACTGACTCATGGCTGCAACATTCATCTGATTAAATGTCCATATTCGACACAGTTCAGGTATGGAGGGGAAAAACTCACTGATCCAAAGAAATGGATTTTTATACACAAACATTTTATTGGGTTAAATAAAGTAATAATTGAATAAGAACAGAGGAGGTGTGAAACATGGAGGGTGTACACAGGCGCTACAGAAACCTATCAATACATTTGAAATGTGATCATTGCTCTGCATTCCTCTACCAAGGCTCATCTGACCTCAACCACTCCTTACAGGGAACACCCGAAAAAGGCAGAAAATAAAAAAATAAAAACGTACAGACTCTACAAAGCTCCTTCTTTATTTTTCTAATTTCAAGCTTGTTTTCTGTTCAGGATCAACAGCTGGCATTCAGAAGGTGGACTGTTGAGCCCTGGGAGAAGCCAACACACAGCTGCTAAACAAAACCAGACTCAGCCCTGCACAGACTCAAGGGAGGACAAAAACAAAGAGCACAGAGATTCATATTTACAAGACATACTCCAGCTCATAGCGGACAAAGACGTTCTTCTCGTCGTTGTAGACCTGTGGATAGTGTGCGATGAGGGCATCTTGTGAGCCGATGTAGATGGAGTTGTAGATCTTCCAGTAGACGTCTCTCACCTTCCTGGCCGGGTGGAACAAACCCTGCAGGTACAAGCAGCAGAATGATCACAGGGACTTTTGTCCAATTTCCTTTTTACTTAGGAAGAGAAAACCAACAAATCCAAGGCATCACACACACACACACACACTTCTGCACCACACTTCTGTGTGGTGCAGGTGGGGTAAGGTCATTAATGAAGTGTGATCAACACACACACTTCTGCACCACACTTCTGGGTAAGGTCATTAATGAAGTGTGATCGAGGTGGGAATGGTGTCTGAAAAATGCTGTACAAAATGAGTGAAGCAAAAACCTAATTTTAAATCAGCAAGCCCACTGATCTAGCCATGCAGAGTTTCTCAAAGTGGTCCTGGCCACTCTTACCTGTAAGCAGTACTGCAGCATGCGGCAAGGCCCGATGGCCACCCGCAGCCCCTCCAGGGCACCCATCACAGCCTGGATCACATGGGGCGACGTCTCAAACACGTTGGGCCACACGTAGTTGAGTAAGTGGTTGAGGGAGTCCTCACAGCCGAACCCATAGACGCCCAGAGACATGTGCTGCACTACTGCACTGGCTGTCTGTCTGTGGACCAGGTCTCTGCAGGACGACACAAGTCCAGGGTCAACAGTCACTGGCAGAACTAGACCGGACATGAAACTGGTACTGCTGTGATACAGACCTAACCCTTCCCAGTTACTGCTGCCTCAGATGTCTTATTTAAAATTTGAAACAGTTCAGTGCAGCCTGACAGCCAAATGGTTACAGCTCTGTGTACTATGTACACATGCACAGTACATGGGCGACGTTGGCTGTTTGACTCTGGATATTTCTTGCAGAAATGAAACAAGTTAAAGATTTAAAGTACAAAAACCTGTACCCGAGACTGTTTCTCAACAGACCAGATATGTTGTCACACAGTCATCTGGACTGAGAGCAAACTGGTTTCATGTGGATCCACGGCTTCACATTATAATTTCACACTTCTCTGGATGTTGCTTTTATGCTGCTCTGGGCTGACTAAACCCTTGGAATCCAGTTGTAAACAAATCCATACATGCATCTGCTACACAAATATTAACAGGTTATTATTACTAAAAGTGGCAAATGAGTGGCTGTGGGGTTGATACAGCCTCACAGGGTTAAACTCCTAAATCATCAAAAGTGCAAAAATCACTGAAAACAAACTTTTACAATGTCCCTGTGACAGTGATACAATGATTATTAAAATAAACTGTATTAGATGCAAGAAGGAAGCAATAAGAATTTGATGTGAACAGTCAAAATGAGTCTCCAACAGACAACCTTGTCCTCCAACACACCTGTCCATGAGTGCGTCCTCCAGCAGTGGCGTCACAGCGTAGATGTAGTCCTTGCCCATCTCTCCGATGTACTCGAACAGGAAGGACAGGGACTTGAGCACGCCGTTCTGCACGTTGAGCTCAGGCACACGGTACTCATTCATGAGCGCCGGCAGCACTGTGAACGGTGAACAGGTCTCGGCGACGATGGCGATGGCCACGGTCGTGCAGACTCTGTTCTGACGCTCCTGCACCTTCAGGTTGTTGAGCAGAGTGGCCAACACATCATGGGGGCTGGGGAGAGAGGACAGTTGAGCATGAACTTTGTAGAGAAAAGACAATGGGTTGAGCTTGTTTAGAGTGATGTAATGTGCAACAGTTTCTGCTGGAGTGGCGAGTTACACTAAACACCGTTTGAAAAGCCAAACCAGCAGTATGTAACAACTCCTAAGGATACAATTAATTTCATTAATACAACCTGGCCCAGGGTAAGTGGCACAAAATGGATAGATGCATTAACCAGTTGAACATAATGAATTCTTTAGTGTTCATTTAACAATTAGCCAGCATGAGACGTTGTAGCAGTGTTTGCTGCAGGTCTGTTGGTGTTCAGAAAGGAAGCTGACTCGTAAAACAACAGCATTCCCACAGCGTGGGGAAATACTGAAAATACAATGTGACATGAAGCACTCACCCGATGGCTTTGGCAATATAACCAAATGTGTTGACAGTGGCTCTGCGGATGGCCTTTTTGTGAGCCTTGAGCAGCTCCAGCAGCTCGAAACAAATCCTCATCCACTCCCTGGCCGACACATATTCAGCACCCCTAACAAACACAAGACGGTGGGATGACATTGTCAAGTGGAAAAGAGATGTACACAGCTTCAGTCTAATACTTTCCACTACCAACCTGTCAGCAATCCTGCCCACCAGGTCGATACAGTTCTCCTGCACCTTCTCATGTCTGTTCTTCAGAATGGGAGTCAAACGGGGAAGCAGGTCTTTGATTGGTGGGGTCATCTTGTGCATACCTGCAAAAGGCAGGGAAATGATCTCTTAGCTAGTCATGGTTCCCTTTCTAAACTCACTATACCAACTAAAAACTCAACCAACAAGGCAAAGCAGGGGTGGTGATGTATTGAGGTGACATACCAATGACATTAACAATGGCCTTCAGTGCTCCCAGAATGCTCCCCAGCACCTCAGGGTACTCCTCTCCCAGGTACTCATACAGCACCACACCCAAGTGACCCATCAGCTTCTCCTGCAGCAACAGCCAAGGAAAACATGCATTAGTGTTTGAAGTGAGAGTTTGGGTCATTGAACATGTGTGTGCGCATGAGGCTTCAGTGTACCTCCTGGCAGGTCTTCATGACCACAGCAGTCCGGGAAATCAGGTCAGCAGCCTGCTGACGGACTTTGGCTGACTTGTTGTTCAGACGCCACAACACTGTACCGCAGATCTGAGGCAGGTAGGGTTTCACACGCTTCCCAAGGGCGTTCACCACTGTGCCGAAACCATTCAGCATCACAGAGTCCTGGAGAAAAAGCACAAGGCATGACATTAATAAAACTAAAAGATTCTGAAAGGATAGGATTCTTCCGACAGGGAAAACTCTCCCACCTCTGTTGTCTGTTCCTGGAAGGCATACAGGATGCCATCGATCAGCTGCTCCTCCAGCTTGTGGTCGATGTCCGCTGCGCCCAGGTTGCCCATAATCTTCTCGATGGTCTCCATCACCATCTTTCTGTACTGCTCTGCCTCGTCTTTCAGGTCATCAACAATGCGAGAAATGATCTCTGCTGCTCCCACCTTGTTGGCCAACTCCACTGTGGTGTCCACCAACTGTTCAGGGAGAAAGTTAAGAAATGTTTTGCGTCTGTGTCCTTCTGCCGTTTTACATCTCACTATTTCACTCTTTACAAAACACACACTCCATTCAGGTGGGATTTTTATGCCTTGTGGCAGGTAGGGAAGTTTGCTGATAAGCTCCTGAGTGACTTCTCAGTCAAATGCTTCATTTTCATACTGTGTTCAGGGACCAACGCTTCATATCAAATATTTGCATTTTTTTCTCAGAAATGCTTTTAGCAGATGACCAAAGAAAAGATATCAAAACAACTAAAAATAAATGATATTCATGTCCATTTCTTAGGTTTTACCATTGTTACAGAAGGTTACAAATAGTTCATTTTACTTTTTTGAAGTGTTTCTACGCAGTCTACAGGAGGAAGTGTTTGTGGATCTTGTCTTAACTTCCATAATTCTCTTAAGTTCCCATTTAATCTTTTTCTGTTGTTTAAGCTAATGAAATAAAAGTGACTGCCTACATTTAAAGAAAGGGTCAGGTTTTAATGCCTGCTTGCTGTACAGGATGTATTTACTTCTTATCACTTCAAAATTAACCATACAATCCGCTCAGGGGTGGCCAAACTTCAACTGTCCCAGACCTCACTCTTTGATAAAACAGTGCTAAAGAATATTGCTTCCATTTTGTTCTTTGTGATTAAGTGAATTAGGGTTGAATATGTTGAGTTTTGATCAGTAAACAACATTAAACATGGTCCTGATGTTGATCTGGTGATCAAATGTGTCCTGGCAATGCTCTTTCAGCAAGTTGATAAGACATATTTTTAGGAACCTTGGAGAAAGTAACATCTCAATGTCCAGTTACGTAGTCACTACACTGCCTTTTTGAGCTGAACTGTATGCTAACCTGTCTGTAGTTGCGCCTGTCCAGAGCCATCCTGTGCTGCCAGAAGTGCTTGAAGAAGGGGGGCAGGATCTCAGTCTTAATGTAGTTAGCTTCCACACCATCAGTGCCACAACACTGCTTCACCACCTATGAGAGAAAAGTGCAGGTCAGAGAAGGAAACTTGTGACTGATGACATCAACAATACGTGGGTCTTTGGTCCTCTTAGCTCCATTTCTATGGCCCTAACCCCAACCCCTAAAAAAACCACAAATCCATTATCCCGGCCCTAACCTTAACCGCCCAGGGCTTAAGGCCTAAACTTAACCCTTAAGCCAGACACCCAGTCACCCAGTGTCTGTCAAGCTTCTTGTACATGTAACCAACGGGTGCAGGCTGAGAACAGAGAGGACACAGGTATCAGCTCTGCCAACTCTCATGCTGGTGTTCATGTAGCGAACTACTAGCCCTGACGCAACCATGCAGCGGTTGAACAGGCGAGAATGAGTCGCAGGAGGCTAACACAGAGCATTCAAAGAGTACCATTATAAGTAATACTTTCACTTCCTGACCTTGAGTACAATCTTCTTCATCTCCTCATCTGGGGACTGGAACTCTCTGATGAGGATCAGCATCACCTCTCGGGTGTAGTAGTTTGCATACTCGGCATCCATCAGGGGGATCAGGTAACCGATAGCTTTGAGGAAAGCAGCCAGACCCTGGTGATAAACAGAGTAGAAAGTGAATGGAAATTTGAACTCAGCTAACAGATTTTTGCTTGTAGGCTTCAATAATAAATGAATATGTCTGATGCTCCCAGCAGAGAATTAAGGGTCTTTCCTCTGACCTCTACTGACAGCAGCAGCCCCTCCAAGGAGACACTATAGCAAGCAAATATTCACACTGTAGCCACAGGCAGGCTAAGTGCTGGGTGTTGATCTTGCACTGAATGTTTGTCCTGCTGTCCAAAAACTCGACAAAGTAACGTGTTCTGAACTGATGTCTTACCTTTCCTCTGTGCTGTCTGATACCCTTCCAGAGTGGCTTGAGCACAGAGTCAAAGGACTCGATACCGTAGGGTGTAGCAGCTTCAGCAAGAGCAGCTATAGCCAGGGCACTGATGGTCCTCACCTTCTGCTGCTCATCCACCAGACCTGTGGCATCACACAGTCAAAACCATCACAGTGAAAATACACTGAATTCCAGACACTGGGCAGAATTTGTTGAACAATGTTGAGCTCTGTTCACCCTCAGCTTCAAGCACATTTTCTTTTAAAAATCATTCTAGCATTAGGATTAGACTGACAAATTAACCATGGCAAATGAGTCATTTGTAACGTTATAGCTACAGGGACTTAGAACAATATACACTTGCATTGCTAGGCTGTAAAATAATAGTATGTGCATGAACAAAGCATCTAATCTATAAAAGGTGATCTGCGATAGATCATGTGTAATCAGTGTATTGAGCTCCTACAGGAAGAGCATTTACTTGTAGACATTGTCACAGTAACTAGAACAGCATAAGAGGCTGGCTTTAGTAGTCAGGAGTACCAGAGCATTGTCTGAAAATCACAGATTATGCAAAGGTGTCACAGCAGACAACAACCAAATGCAAAAGTAGACCATTGGGCTACGGAGAAACTGGGGAGCAGCTAAACTGAGATGTGGTCCGCCCAAAAAACACAAACAAACAAAAAAAATGAAGTGAAACCATGCCTCTGCAGGTAAGGCTGTAATTCTTAATTGCATTCAGTATTTTAAAGGTCATTGCTGATAACGACTGACAGTACAAAGACCCGACTGACCATGTTCGATAATCTCCACCAGGCTGCGGAGGTGAGGCAGGATGGCGCAGCCCATGAGGATGGCGATCTGCTGCACGATCTTGATGCCTGTGTGGCGCGCCTGCCAGGACTTCTTGCTTTTACAGACGGCTTTGAGGAATGGCAGGAGAGAGGGAATACCCAAGGCCGAGGCCACCACGGCAAAGGCTCGGGCTGTGGTGTTTCTGACGTACTCGTCCATGTTGTCAATGTCAGGTCGCATTGTGGAGATCATTGTAGCCAGACCAGCAGCCTGAGAACAGACAGGAGGAACACACAGGTCAAATGAGTGTGGTAATAGCTTGCTAACTAAAAATACATTTGTGCATGTCTCTAGTCATATAACTTAAATTTGGAATAAGTGATTGTGTTCTGGGTGAACATTGAATAATCATCCCCTTTTTGGTTGGTACAGTGACCTTGTTAGCAAACAGGTGGTATGTATCAGAGCCACATTATTTGAGCAATGTCTGTGTCCACCTGATGAATCTCAGTCCAGTGTTCCCTCTCTGTTAGCTCTATAGTCTGATCTCCACCACCTCCTGATGGAAATCTCTGGCTATTTAGCTGCTAAATTTTCTATCATGTTCACCAGTTAGTCTCCGACTGTGTCTGTTTGCTGCTGAGCAGGTGGACAGTGAGGTGTTTTTAAGAGTTTGTTCTCTGTAAACAGCTGCTTCCTGTTGTGGCTGAAAACAAGACTGTTAGGAAGTAAGCTGACAGTATATGGCAGAGTCCTGCACTGGGTCAATTACCAGCAAAAAAGATGTGTAACAAGGAGAAAAATGTTTCTAATTCATGGTCAAGTCCACATTAAGAAGAGTCTGGAGCAGATGGGTGGGTCAGAAAACAAGTTTTCTTGTCAGTATGTCTACATATACTATATATACACTGATTGAAATGAAATGTAAAAATGTAAATGAAATTTTGAACAAGGGCAATGATAAATATCAGTCAAAATATTAAAATCTGTTCAGTAAACATCTCACTGTAACCAACGGGTGCAGGGTGAGAACAGACCAGGAAGCACTGTCAGGTCTGCCAGCTCTCGTGTTGGTATTCATCTAGCGAACGACTAGCTCTGATCTGACCACGAACTGGCCAAACAGGAGAGAACAGTTCGCAGGAACCAGCGTGTGTGCAACTTTGGGATCATAAAAGGCATCAATATGCTTCATGTTACCTTTGCCAAGTTAGAGATGATTTCTCTGCCTTCTACTCTGGCATAGTAGTCCTCATCAATCAGTAGAGGCTCAATAACCACCAGAATCTGGACACAAAAGGAACAGTCGGTTAGCTCCTAAGACACAATCCACTAATTCAAGTTCACCTCTCTAACACTGAGCCTACCTTGTGTACATATGGCCGAACCAGGTCATCCAGTTTGTAGAGAATGCGGTCAATCACTTTAACCAGTAGGTGGCGCTCCTGGTCCTCTAGGGTGGGCGACATGAGCAGTGGCAGGATCTGGTTGAACAGGGGGCCCGCTCCAAACTCACGAGCCTTATCTGTGATCTGACGCAGAGCAGCCTAGAACATGAGGAAGGAGAGGGTCAGTCAGACAATGGTTGTAGTCGTATAGAATCAGTCAGTATTAAAAGAGCTGATGGTTTCTGTCTGCTGCTCCAGGCTCAACACTCAAGACATCTACTGACAGCAGCAGCAGCAGCTCTGCAGAGAAGAGATTCTATAGCAGGCGAATATTCATACTGCAGCCACATGCAGGCTTAGTGCTGGGTGTTCGTGTTGCACCTAATAGTTTGTTCTCCTCTCTGAGACAAACTGACTTGCAATGGGGCTTGTTGTGTTTTATGCCGTTACAAGTCTCTTGACCGGTTTAAG
>NW_018128146.1:521664-526997 GCF_001952655.1 Monopterus albus | reverse complement strand
GGGGGAACACAGGAAATGTGGGGACTTAAGGATGTTTCAAAAAGAGAGACGGGAAGATATGAATAAGATAACAGCGACCAACCTTCCTCATGGGTGGTGTTCCATTTTTAATCTTTAGCAGCAACTTCATGATCTTCCTTTCTTTCTGCTCCTCAGGGCTCAGGGTGGACTCATCCACCTCCACCTAAAACCAACACACATAAGCTGACACAGTTAACATCACACAAATCAAAAATCCAGGTGCTGATTTTACAGCATACAAAAATGCGATGCCCACCAGCAGCTTGTCAAAGTACTGGATATCATCGGGTTTGAGGAAGGGGAGGTTTCCAGAGGGCTGGTCGTTCATCTGTTTTGTGGTACGGTCCTCGGCCTGCATGTGGAAGCCTGTCATGCCCCCAATGGGAGTGGGTGTGGCCGACAGCTTACGGGCCGGAGTACGGATTGGCACGTAGCCTGCTGGTGGAGGCAAGACCTGTGGAGAAGAAAAATAAACTGTCAGTTCTGTGACACCTTTTATAATTATTTTTACTCAGGCTTTTGTCACTAGAGAACTGAGAGCAAAAGAAGGGGCATGGACCTTGTATCCCTCTGGGAACATGGCATCAAGCTCCTCATCGGTGAGAGGCCGGTTCCTCTCATCAATTTCCCGTTCCCACCTCCACGCCTGCAGCTGCTCTGGAGTCATGCTCATCAGGTGACCTGAAGAAAATTAGGAGGAAACTGATTTAACCACAGTAAAACCTTCCAAACCTTCCAAGGACTTGAGGATCCATGTGAGTAGTATACACATTTTTGGACTGCCATTAGCTTCTGCTAACATGGCTTGGTGTTTCAAGTACAAACCAAGACTACAGGATAATAAAAAGAAATAAACAGTTTTTCAAGTCTTATTCTGTTTGCTGTAAATATTCCTTCGGTTTATACTGGGCATTAAGTGATCCCTTACTAATAAAGAATTAATGGGATAAATTGGACCCTGTTTTGTGTAAAATGATATTCCAATGTTTTCCTCACATGCAAAACATCGACTTGATTTGAATTACACTTTTGAAGCCTTGAAAGTCAGTGAAATATATTTGTGCTCAAAAAGAATGTGGTTGGTTTTTGACCCTGGTCACTGACTGCACATTGAAAGGACATTAGGAGCTGATCTTTTAATGGTCAGAAGGAATGCACACAATAGCGTTTACCTGACTACTCAAGATTGTAAACCTACTTTTTAAAGGTGAAATGCAGTCAGACAAGAGACAAAAGGAGGAAATCAGAAATTACAGGATGAACATTTAATGCAATAAAACGTTGAGGCTCATTTACCTGGTGTTGGGGTAGCCATATTCATGGCTGGTGTTCCTATGGGTGTTTTTCCTGGGGTAAGTAGTGGTGTTGAGGATCCCATCTGACTGGCAGGAGTTTCATCCCACCGAGATTTCCTCTTGCTGGCCCCAGGGGTTGGAGTCTCGCCCACAGACTCGTCTCCTCTGTCTGTGCGTGGGGTTTCAGCCCAGCCGCTCCCGTGTCCTGGGGTCTCTCTGTCTGTCTTTGGGGTTTCATCCCAGCGGTTCTTGCGCACACTACCTGTGGCTCCACCATGGCCAGGTGTGGCGTGGCCAGGTGTGTCCCTGCCAGGGGTGGCGGCACCAGCAGGTGTGTGGCTGGGAGTGGGCTCCCACATGCGGGTACTGGGAGTGGCCCCTGGGGTCTCACTGCCTTTAGGGCGGCCTGGGGTTTCATCCCATCGGCTGTTTGAGGGTGTGTGTGCAGGGGTGTGTCCTGGAGTCTAAAAGGGAACAAAGAACTTGAGTGGAAACATGAACAAGTCCATCTATAGTTTCACAGTAATCTTATATTACTCGATTTCCTCAACACGTTACATCAAGTGCTTACAAAAAACTCCACTATAACATTTTTACCCAATGTAATGCACTAAAGTTATCAAGCAGCGAGTAAATGAAATTAGGATGGCTCACCTCAGCACTGGCATCAGCCTGGTCCCAGCTGGACATCTTTTTGGGTGTAGCATTAGAGGGGGTTTGGTCAGCTGTTTGGTCCCAGCGGCGCTTGCGTTTTGCGACAGCTTGAGTGGCAGCGGACCCATTGACAACTTTCAGGTCCCCTGACTTGGCCTTCTCTGCCAGCTGCTGACGAATCTCTCGCTACATGCAGGGGTGCACAAACATCAGATTGAACAACACAATTAAGATTTATCTAAATTCCATGTTTCAACAGTTTGTGGGTAGTGGCCTACCTCCTCTTTGGACAGGTTCTGCTCCAACATGACGTCCACGTATGACCTGACCTGCATCTTGGGGTCCGGCGTTTTACCTCCTGTGCGAAAGAGCACGAACAAGAACATAGGACACTCATCAGTACACACTCTGTGGACCCAGGTTATCAGAAACACAGCAAGCACAAACACAGCCAGCTAACCCTGACTCTCTTTACAAACACATTAACTTATGTTCCTGTTTTAAAGAGCTGAGTGATAAAACTAAGTCCTACTGAATTACATATAAATATACATTTGTCTTTCTTACACAGAGTCATAGCATTCTAATGAAAAACAAGCAAATACATAAAGAGAAGAGCTGAGGTTGTGGTGTTTTCTTTAAGTGGATTAAGAAGTTATAGCCATCACTGATGCAGGGGTCCTGGGCTGTGCTCTTCAGAATACGTACACTTTCAGTGCCAAGGGTCCTTCTGCAGTCAGACTTCAACCGGCAGAAAAGAAGCCTAGAAAATTTCTCTTTACCATTAGTAACACTTTGGAAAAGGGTTTGAACTCACACACAACAGTATACCACCTGTGTTGCATTGATTTACGGCACTCAAAAAACAAAGTATCTTCTTGGGGCATAACCACAAAACTAGAAAGAATTCATGTGAGACCCTGTGGTCCAGATTCCCCATTATTTATAGTAACAAGTAACAATGAAGTCAAGATTTTGAGGCTACATTTAAGAATGACATTACCACAGTACAATCAAAAACATGACTATGTACTTTTGCATTCAAATAGAAAGCCCATCTGTCAGAGCCGCACTGACTAACAGCACTGGTTATGATTTAATTACCATATATTTAGATCTTAACTTCCCTTTCAGGACATAGGTCACTGATAAAATAAAGATATGTAATCAAATATTTGGGCAGGAATTTTCCATCATGAATGCATGGGAAATGTTATCTACATTTGTTAAAAACCGATAAGCCAAATTAAAAAGACTTAAGAGGCTCTTGGGCTGGGCTGCATCTGATTCCCCTCACAGGCCCCAAACAAGCAGCCAGTGGACCCTGACCAAACTGACAAGCGCACACTTCTGTGTTCCCCATAACCTACACAGGATGAGTTGCTGCACCCTTAACAGAGTGCAGTACAGGACTGGCAAAGCAGTACTGCTGTAGGAGAGAAATTAAGGACAGTTAGTATGGGCCTGTGGTATTGTGGTACACAGTTTTCTTGATAACATATTTCTATTTTACAGAGAGAGTTGTAAAATAAAAATATATTTACACAACAACTTTGTACAAAGAGCTCTCTCTACATGCAGGCTTCAGATAAGCCCTACCTACTCCGAGCCTGAGGCCATTTACACTCACGTTGTCAGGGGAAGTGAAGATGCAATAAAAATATAAAGAAAGACAATCTAGTAAATGCCACTTATAGCTTTACATAAAATATATCCCAACTACACTTAGTGTAATTTCCAGGCACAATTTTGAAATCTAAACTGCATAACTAAACCTCAGTGTGCCTAGAAATGAAGATCCTCAGATTTGAAAAAAGCTGGCCATACTTAATAACTTGTCCTGTAGTTTATGCTGACAAGGACTTTGCATTCACAAGCCAACAGTGGCGGCAAGTTAGCAAAACCCACAAATTAGAGCCCAGACAAAGGCAATCTGATTTTTTTAATGACTTTACTTAACTCTACTAACCCTGGCTGACTATTTGACGAGCAGATCGCTCTCCCCTGCCTGCCTTGGCATCAAAACATCCGTCTACAAGTAGACTGTCATCAGCTACTGTGCTCAACATGGCAGAACACAGTGCATGAGCAGGTGAACTACAACTAAGCTAACCCTGACACTTTCCCATCATAATTTAGACTGATGCTCACATGGGGTTGTTAACCCTTCGACTCACACCACAACCCATCTGCAACCCATGTTTGTTAGGTGATTTACCCGCTCTGAACACTGAACACCTAACCACCTCTCCCACTGAAGAGCATGGTAACCCTACAATGACTTTAACTTTTATTTTATTGCAAACACCACGATAAAACTTTTATTTTGCACATTAAGATCGTTCCAAACCAAAATTCTGAAGACAAACTATGAGCCCACACAGACATTTATTGCAAAGTTGGGAACTGACTCAAATGTGGATCATTTATTAGGAAGGAAACGTAGAATGAGACAAAATGTTCTTGCAGCACAAAGGATTGACCAGAGGGAAGGCATCAAGTCTGGGAAGCAGGCGATTGCATTGTGGTCGAAGGGTTGAAGAGCAAAACTACGAGTTTGAAACCAGTGGCAGTCATGAAGGGTCAAAGTGAACCGTGAACAGGGGGAGGCAATGGGGAACATTTAATGAAGACAAAAAGTAGCTGAATTTACCATCTGCGAAAGGGTCGAGACGCTCTGGTGAGATGATCATCTGTCTGCGTCGGGCTTTGTATTCATCTTCTCGCTCTGCGATCTTCTGTGGGCGATGCTCTGCAAATGGGTCATACTGCAAAAAGAACAACAGACACAGGGCCTAAGTTTCTAACTGGAAAAAAGGTGCTCCAATGAACAAGTAACAAAATTTAATTCTGCTTCATTACAGTGTCAGATAACTCACTTTGATACCACACAGAATGTATCTGATGGCAAGAATACAGGGATGAATTGTGATACTTGTGACACAATAGACTAACACGTACTTGCTCATCTGACTGAGGAATGGCATTGAGTATTGCCACTGGCGCATGGTACCCTGGCTTCTTTTGCCCCAACAAGCTAGTTGATGTATCATCTTCATCATCCTGAGAAAAGAAAGAGAAACACGAGTCTAGTCAAATCTCACCACAACGGCAAGACTCTCCTAGCTCACATGCAACAGGCAAAGGGGAGCAGTCAAGCTCCAACAAGAATATGTGGAAGTGCAATAAACTGAAAGCGATAAAACAGGACCATACACTATTTAGACAAAGGAGGACTTAACTTGTCTGCTGTAACAATCAACAGGTTATATTCCTCAATTACAGCCACATTAGCTCCACAAATAAAGACACACGGGTTTACCGGCAATGTCAGTAAACATATACTCAGCCTCCCACCGGTTT
>NW_018128146.1:484724-517711 GCF_001952655.1 Monopterus albus | reverse complement strand
TCCGTCCAGCTTTCTCCAGCTGACTCCTTGATTCCCTCAAAGATCAGGTTTTTTCACTTGGACTGTACTTCCAAATGCTCCATTTTATCCATTATGGCTATTAAACTCTCACAGGTTCTGTAGACATCCTCCCTTGTTTCCTTGGTTTGTATTTTCTGTTCACCCATGGCTGCTTTAATCACATCCACATCTCGCTGGGTAAACTGCAAACTCGTTTTTATCTCCTGTATTTCTCTGGTCATGTCGTCGAGTCTCTTGTTATTTGTCTCCATAAGTAGTTGCACAAAACCTTTGAAGTTGTCTTGTTGTTGGCTCAACAGTGCGGTGTACATCTGCTTCTGCTGACTCAACATCTCTGTTACTTGCGCCACTGAAATATAATCCTCTTCTGCCTCAACATCCTCGTTCGCTTCTGATTTATTAGCTCTTTTCCCTCTTGGAGGCATTTTAATAGTTGTAGAATTTGTTCAGACTTGAAAATGTAGAAGATGTGAAAAATCGTAGAACAGACAAGAGGAGCAGTAAACGTCTGCTCTCCCTTGCAACCCAGAAGTTCAGATGTGCTTCTTGCACAGCTGCACCTTCATTTTGGGTTTTCTCATTTAACAATTTAACAATTTGACACAAATGCTTTTGATTTGCTGCTTGCATCTGGACATTGAATGCTTTGTTTCCATGACAAAGAGGCAGTTTGTGTGATTTTGGCTGTTGGGCTATGGTAGTTTTCATACTGAACAGTGAGATGCTGAGAAAGCTACTATTACTCTGACTTGCAAATAACATCTTGAGATGGGACCTGGACTTAAAAACAGCCCTGATATGTAGTTTACAAACCAAGAACAATGGAAAATGTACCTACACCCCTGGGTAGGAAAATACTTACATCCTCCTGCTCATTGGCAGCAATGGAGGTGACATATCCAGCAAAGCGGCTATCGCTGCCTCCATAGATCTCCTGGTCATAAAAGCCAGTAGAGTCAAGGCCCACTCCCTGCTGTCCATCCTCCAGCAGGGTAGCCTTCATCCCCTGGATCTCCAGGATCTGGGCCTCGATATCTACAGGGAATAAAGAAACAGACAACAGACAATGAGAATTTACATACTTAACATCCTACTTCAGAACACAAAAACACTTTACAATACGACCCGCGATTCAATGAGAAATTTCGTTGTTTCAAACACGAACAAAAAAAAAATGCTTGCTAGTACTTGCATATAAACTATAAGTTACTGCTCATCCCTCTAAAAATGATTAGCTGTTGCTGCCTTGTTTGCCTGCATCAGACCTTGATTGGATTTAGGTACCGGAAGGAACAGTATTTCATCAATACACAATTCACACAATAAAACAGCACCTTATACAAGACACACAGACGGTGGGGCTGAACAGGGCATGACAAAAATGTGTAAACGTACATGTAACGTGTGGTCCATCTTGTTAAATGAAGATGTTGCTAACTGGGTTAACGATGGGCACATGATTTGCGTTTAACGTTGCACAAAGATTAATCGTGTGTTACCAGAGACACGTTTACAGTAAAACATATGCCTAATGATAAATTTGAACACGCTGTTGTTTGGCCTGGTGGCTAAGTTCCGTATATATTATTTGTCCACAAATCCCTGGAAAATTGTCACGGGTAACGTTAGCTAGCTAAAGCTAAAAAGCTAGCACCAACCAGCGCCATTATCTAAACTGTCCGCGTTGTGTCGTACCACGGCCTGCTGCTTATCACGTTGTCACAACAAATTAATATATCCGCAAAGAATCCAGCATTTACTACAACGTTTCATGACACATAATACCGTGGAAAGGTAACATGGTAAGGATTCTATGTATTATATATTTGCAAGTAACTTACCTTCGTGCGTTTTGGCGATCTTCGCCATTTTGGTGGTAGTTGTCGGAATCTGAAACCGGAAATGCGTTTACCCAAACTTCCTTCTCCTTGTAGCTGTTCTCAGATCAGTTTACAAATGTTTCATAACTTTTTCCCGCGATAGTTTATTCTTTCTTAAAATAACTTAATCAAAAAGCAATTCAGAACTAGTACAGACATGCATAAAACATGCAATAAATAATCCAAGCAATAGTAACATTAGTGATGGTAAAGTAATTACACCAGCTGCAACCTAAAATGATGAACACAGTATTGCATCAATAATCATAATTCAATAATGTGATATACTTTCAAGTGAAATGTGCCATTCTGCATGAGTATTTTTTTACTTTTACTACGATCCAGCAGTAATTGCATACCTCTCTAAACAGTTTGAGCAAAACCTAAACAATATCATCTTCAAGGAGGAATTATAGCCGGACTGCTGGATCAGACTGACTACTTTTAACTACGTGTGCCCACAGTGACTGACTGCGTATGTGTGTAAAGTTACAAACACAGGCCGCCAGAAACCCGAGCCAACGTCTCGTGACAGTCCTGCACGCGCGCGCTCGTGTATGCGCGATACTGACGAACGGAAAAACTGGCCAATGGAAACATCTCATTGTGTATGGGTTGTCCAATGGTAGGCCGCCATTCGGGGGTCGTAACATTGTAGGCGGGACGGATGTGTCGGCTCTGATGCCTGACTGTCTGTCAAGCAGGTTTAGGAAGAGGCGACAGAAGAGATTCTTCAAAGAAGGGAAGATGGCGAGAGGTAGTCGGAGTTTGAGAAAAGTAGCTGAGTGTATGAAACAGTTATCTTCGACAGCTAACCGAGAAATACGGACTAGGAACAACCTAAGGTAAGCGTTTCACGTTTTTACTTACGACTACACCTGCACGTTTTTGGAGTAATAGACGCACCAAAGACAGTAAGGTAGCTGTTGCCACAGGTTGTTGTGTCGGTAAATTATTCATTTAGCTTAGAAATGATTTTGTTGAGTAGTGAATTCAGTACGGTTTAAGCTGCCAACATGTACGAACTTAACTATTTCCTGACCTTGTTTGACTTATTATAGAATCAAACTTTAAGGCCAGGAAACATGCTAACTGACGTTAGGTCTCTACAGCTAGTAACACCTCTGGCAAAAAGACGATTAACCAACGTGGTAACACTTTAAATCCCTTCATTTAGTATTTATAAGTAGTACCTTGCATATATTTAAAAAGACACTATAATGAGGTTGTATGCAGCTGTAAGGAGGGTTTTAAGTTGTAATACAGAGCGGTGATAGAAGAAGTACTCATCTTTTGATCAAGTGAAAGTTTGTTTGTACAAGGTTTTAAAAGCCCTTCACACATGATATACTGTATTTCTACACTGTAGGATCAATACTTTATATCAGTCATCAAATCCTCTAAGCCTGCTACTGATTAACTCTCTCTTTTTATTGGTGGAATGCAACAAAGTACATTTAATCAAGTACTGTACTTAGGTAGGAGTTTGAGGTTCTTGTACTTGGCCTAAGTATTACCATTTTGTGTTACCTTGTACTTCCCTACATTTCAAAGATGTACTGTACCTTTTACTCCATCAGTTACATGTATGTCATCTTTAGCCATTAGTTTCTTTGTATATTAGGACTTGATATACAAAGATCAGTGTAAACATAAAATATGGTACACTGACATAGAATGAACTACCAGGCTGTATATGAAATCATTAAAATGACTTTCAGCTCAACCATCTGCAATACTAAAAATCTAAGGTGTCTTTTAAAACGTCCAGTAATATTATATAACACATATGGAGTGTTCTGTCTACCTTTACCTTTGCGTCTTTAAGTACATTTAGCTCATAATACTTTTAAATGTTTTTCTTAAGTAGTTATGCATGCAGGACTTTTACTTGTCAAGTAGTGTTTTGCTACTTTTCCTTATTAAAGGATCTTAATACTTCTCCCAGCACTGAAAATTGTTTAGTATTGTAGTAGGATTTTGCAACTAACAATTACAAACTTAACTAGTAACACAACATTAGTAACACACAAGTAGTGGTTGTGGTTTAATTAATGGTCTACGACACATTCTAATGTAGTACTATGTAGTATGTATGTATGTAGTACTAAAAGGACATTTTACAGCAGTGGTGGAAGAAGTACTTTGATATTTTATTCAAGTAAAAGTACTGATACAACCATGTCAAATAGCTTTATTATAAGTAAATCTTGTGTGTAAAAGTTCAAAAGTATTAACAAAACTTATTTAAAGTACCAAAAGACAGAATGTCCTATTTCAGCATAATATGTTGCTGGATTACTGTACATTGAATATTACAGGCACACAAAAGTTGAATTGACAGTGTTTTAGCCAGCAGAGTTGTCACTGTTATGATCAAAACATTGTGTCATTAAACTCTGCGAGCTTACAACTCCCCCTCTTTGTGCATCATGTGCTGGGTTTGTCTTGAATCTGCACCCTTTTGTGGTCTGATGTCCCTCCAATGCCAAACATCCTTACATTGGTGTGGGGAGTCAGTTGAAGTCAGTGCCATGTGTTCTTGTATCACGTTCAGATAGTAGTGAATGGGCTCTCTGTGAAGTGGTTGCAGGAATTTGAAGCAGCGCATTATGAGAATCACAGAATGACACTGATAGGTCATATCACATTAAACTGTGACATAATGGCTAGTTAAATATATGCCTTGTTGTGCTCACAGTGCCAGATATATTGAGAAACGGGATACCAAAGGTGATGAACCCACCAGTCAGAGACAGTGACCCTGACGGCTGCTTTTGTCACAAGCAGCAGTTCAGTTTGATGCTTATGGCTGCAGTGAAGAAGCCAGGATTAATGAAGTCCTCCCATTCACGGTGTCAGGGAGAGACCACTGGCGCCTGGTGAGGAACAAGAACCAGAACTGAACCTGCTATTAAAGCTGCAGCAATTAGTCCACTGAATTTTCCACTGAAAATTAATCAGCAACTAGTCTGATAATTGATTTAATCATGTTTTTTAGACACAGATGCCAAATATTCACTGGTTCCAGCCTCTCACATGTGAGGATTTAATGTGTTTCTCTGATGTATACCCACACGCCTTTAGCCACATCTGACACATTTCATTATTTCAAGTGAAAACTGCTGGTGCTCCTTGTAGCTAGAGTTTAAAGTAAAGATTGAAACTTGGGTGGGTCACACACTGAACTGTCTAAACTACAAACATCCCTTTAACCCACTGACATTGACGTTTCAGCTCAAGAAACAGTTGTGGGTTTGAATATTTTATTGAAGGTTTTTCTTAGACATAGGTGCAGATTTTGGTGCTATTGGGCCTCATGGACCCTGCAGAGAGGCTGTGAAATGAAACCTGGCTGCTGTTGGAAAATGATTCTCGTATTACGTGATTGTGATACAGCTGATGCCTAATTATTAACCTGCAACTTCTGCCCTCAGGCCAAACATACAGGTCGTGTAGAGGAATGTAGGAGAGCAGGAAGTCCTAGCAGGGATAAGTCAGCCCAGGTGGTTCAGCTGTAAGGTGTTTTATGTGCCCATGCTACTGCCCTTGACCTTGTTTCATTCTCACTGGCGTCTGTACTTCTGGGACACTTTTATTTAAACGCCAAATGTTTGGCAGGTTTTGCAAGGTTTCCATGTAAAGTCTCCTATTCTCCAGGAATATGTTGCCACTTTGTTCTTCAGTTATAGGTGTCATAGGTTAATTAACACCAGAGTTTGTGTAGATATGAAATACTGTATAACTGTGCATTTAACACACACATCAGAAACACAAAGCATACCAGTATCAGTTGCTTTCAAATCAGGAGTGGAGGATGAGCAGGGTAGGGATATGTTTTTGCTTGTCCTGCACATTTACAACATGATTCAGACTCAGAGTTGTGCTTTGTGTATAACATGTTAATGATCATGGCCACAGATTCTGTTTCTTACGAGTGATATTAAAATGTAAATCCCCAGCGGTGCAATGCAGAAAAATGTGGTGGAAAATTGGCACAATAATCAGCCCTGAAATGGCACTGTAAGAGGCTAATATTAGAGACCAGCTGATGAACATAATGGAGCTTTTAGCAGGTAAAGGGGCAGATATTTCCCTCAGGAGAAGGCGGAGACCAAAAACAGAGGGAATACTCAACTTAGATTAACCAGTTGGACACAAGCATGGCTCCACATTAAACAAAATGGAATTTGTTAGTTTGTCTGATCCTCATTAGCTTCTGTATAACCAAAGCATTTCTTCCTGGGGTCCATGTACAAATACACACAGTGACAGTACATATCAGCACCACTTATGCTCAGCTCGCAGTCACAGACTGACAGTAACAACAGAGCACACACATAGACATCATTTAACAAATTAGGACAACATTGTGTACATTTACAAAACAGTACATATACCATCAGATAAAACACGAAAAGACAGACAAGCTCAGAAAAATCTGTTGATCTCTAATGATCAATGTGATCACAATGACAGAGACTGAGCAGGAAGAATCGCTTCTCAGTACACATCCATTAAACAATAATTTAAGACTAGATACAATATTTTTGTCATTATAATATTTCTGTTAAACACTAGTAATGTCTACAGTAATCTGCTTCTAACACAAACCAGGAGAGACTCTCTGCCCTGTTTTGTACTACATGTAGTTTCTTTAAAATACCCACAGTAGTACATGATTGGTAATCATATTGTTTAACTAGTTCATGAAGGTTTACAGTATTGATTCAAATGCTCATTGTTTTTCTGACTCTGTTGTGTCGTCATTGTTTGTTTTTTGAGCAGCAGATATTTGTCGACATGTGGGATCCTGATGACACGAGTGCCACCCCTGCTGGGTGCAGCCACGCCAGGACGCGGTGTCGTTGCGTTGCCTGCACGCAGCTTCTTCAACCTCACCAGTTCCTTGTCCAGGAGGAAGGAGTACTCAGAGAGACGCATCATTGGGTGAGTCTACGAGTCTGGTCTCGCTTCACAAGTCCTCAGGTCAGGTGCTCATATGCACAATGAAATAGGCTTTGCTTGCTGTAATCGTTCATCCTGTTCTTCCAGGCCATTTGTCTGACTCGGACTAACTTCAGCTAAACTTTGTGATGTTTTTCAGTGCATGTTGCACCTCATCAGTGCATTTAAAAGATAAGCACCGTACATATGGGCACCTGAATATTGTTCTTAGAAAGACAGACTTGACAATTTGTGAATCCTAACAAGGAAATTAAACCTAAAAATCATAAATTGCCACAGGAATAAAAAAAGGGGTCAATGAAGAACAAATCTCTAAAATCTCATTTGTTTCACTTGACTTCACAGAAATAAACATAATGTATGTTCAAGTACAATAATATATAATAAAATATTCTTAAAAATCTTGGAACATTTTGAAGTCACAAGTACATGTAAGACTAAACGTGTTGGATGCTGTTGGCCCACAGTATCTGTAGTTCTACGTATGCCTCTCTGTATGACGCACTAAATGTCCTCGTGTGACATGGGGAGGTCAGAAGCTCTAAATCTGCTTGTATAAATAGACACAAGCACCAGCAGCTATTTTCCCTCAACTGCAGTGATGCAGTTATGTAATTGTAGTGTTGGAGACCCTAGAGACTCCCATTCACTGTACCCTGCCTTATTTTTAATTTTTAATGCTCTTTTCTCTTTTATTACACTTTCTCTCTTCCTCATTGTCCCATTTAAGACTTTACTGGTTTATGAGCCTTGTTCCAGCCTTGGTTAGTGCTATGTCACAGTTTCTGGCCTTGATCTTCTGACATGCAGCTTTCCCCCATTTCCTTGGTGGTGCAGGTATTCCATGCAGGAGATCTATGATGTGGTGGCTAGTGTGGAAAACTACCGCCTCTTTGTTCCCTGGTGCAAGAAGTCTGATGTGGTGTTCCAGCGATCTGGATTCTGTAAGGCCAAACTGACCGTGGGCTTTCCTCCTGTGGTCGAGAACTACACCTCTCTGGTTACTACAGTATCCCCACACCTGGTCAAGGTAAGGCACCGCCTTCCACCCGTGTTGGCTACATGCAGCGGGCCTCATACAACAACACTGTTATATTCTTATCGTAGACCTCTGAGACTTTTATCTGTGACGTTTTGCTTGTATGTCTGTGGACAAATTTGTCAATTAACTGCCAACTGTTTTAGTAATTGTTTCATTTATTTTTCAAGCAAAAATTCAAAACATTCTGAGTCCAACTTTTCACATGGACTGTTTGGCACATAATAGTAAACTGGATATGTTTAGGCTTTGGACTGCCGACAAAACAAAACAAGCCAATTGAAGACACTACAGTTCCATCTGTTGTTAGAAAACTGTGTGTATGTCTGGTCTGAAGTTTGCATGGGGTTCGTGCCTCACCACATGTGTGGTATGCCTGTTTTTGTGCATGTGTATGATTTATACATCTGACCCCTGCTGTCATGAATCAGCAGACAGAACAATATCAAGTGTAGCAGTCAGCTGCAGGACATGAAATTCTGCCCATCACACCACTTGTAATTAATGTGTATATTTTGCTCCTCAGGCATCCTGTTCAGAGGGTAAACTGTTCAACCATTTGGAGACAGTTTGGCGCTTCAGCCCCGGACTCCCGGGTTACCCTCGTAGCTGCACTGTGGATTTTGCTGTAGGTAGAAGCACTCTGCCAATTGTAATAGTCAAACCTTCTTAAAGACACACAGCACTGTGCAAAAGCCTCATGCTTTAAAGGGAAGTGAGGATTCTTTCAGAAATAACGTCATGAATTGTTTTAATTTGTTCAATAACCTCATTCAGAGTGTAGAAAATTCAAATCAGTTTTGCCTTTAAACCAGCAGCAGGTCTCCTCAGTTCACCTGCAGACAGTGCTTCAATGCACCTGGCAGGTAGGTTGTTTCAGCATCTTGGAGAAGCGGCCACAGTTCTTCTGTCGATTCAGGATCCCCAACTGACTCCGTGATGCTGAGATCAGGGCTCTGTGGAGGCCGGAGCATCTGCTGCAAGACTCCTGTTTTTTTATCTGGTCTCTGAACATAGTTCATTATGGTTCTGGTGTCAGGCTTCAGGGTGAATCTGGGAATGATCGGACGCCTCCCCGATGGTGTTGTATGACGAATAAGAATCTAAAACCTTTGCACAGTGCTGCGCGTGAGGGGATAAAGTGGGAAATGTTGTGGTTTAACCTTTGCTCTGTGTGCGTCCTCTTGTTCTGCATGTCTCAGGTTGGCACGTCTGCAGTTGCAAGGGTTGTATTTCTCACTGGATTAGTTTCAGACTCTGACACACATACAGACTGCTGACCAGTATACAGTGCATTGTGAAACTAGCTAACTTTATCCCCTCCCCTCCTCAGATCTCCTTTGAGTTTCGGTCCCTCCTTCACTCCCACCTCACTCACATCTTCTTCGACGAGGTGGTGAAGCAGATGGTTTCTGCATTTGATGACCGTGCTGCCAAGGTCTACGGGCCAGAGACTCCGCTCCCCCGTGAGCTCATGTTCCATGAGGTTCATGACACGTAGCGGCACCCCAGCGGCACAAACACAGAAACACAAACACACAATGCCCAATGCCAGCGACAGAGAGACAGATGAGAGAGGAGGCAGTGTACAGAGAAAAGAGATGACCTGTATTCTGACTGAAAACTGCAGTGCCTTTCTCACAACAGTGACCACATTCATTCCCAGCAACATCTTATTTTTATAACTGATGTGGATCCACCAGATAGTTTTCAACTCGGTGCTAAACATGTACAGGCTTGTTTCCACCTCAGTTTTTGCCTTTAGTCACTTCCATTATCAGAACTTCACATGTAATCTGTGCCGGTTTGTGAAACTGAGTTCACAGGTTACGAGTGTGAGGTGAGACTATGGCCTAGCAGTACCATCGGTCATGACAGGTCAGCAACTACGTCATCACATCTGTAAACATCAGCTGCACTCAATAGCTCACTGCGCTGTTCTAACCACCGCCAGTCTACGATCAGTGCAACGCACAAACCTAACAAGTTGCTGTACAGCAAATGTCTTTCTATCAGGACCAGTGGTCAGGTGTGCTGTGGTACAGATGTAGAGGTGTTTCCTTCCTGTGATGCTCTCTGCTGGTGCAGCTTGTTTCCAGTTCTACGCGTTCCTGTTGCTGCTGAACTTTGTTTCATACATTCTGTCACCAAGTCATAAGGCAGTAAACAGCTTCAGTAAATGTTTGGCTCCTGCTTTGTGAAAATTGTTTTGTCTTTATAGGGTAAACTATGGTCATGAACTTTGGGTCATGACCGAAAGGGCAAGATTCCGGATACAGGCGGCCAAAATGAGCTTTCTCCGCAGGGCAGCCGGGCGCACCCTTAGAGATAGGGTGAGGAGCTCGGTCACCCAGGAGGAGCTCAGAGTAGAACCGCTGCTCCTCCACATCGAGAGGAGCCAGCTGAGGTGGCTCGGGCATCTGTTTCGGATGCCTCCTGGGCGCCTTCCTAAGGAGGTGTTCCGGGCATGTCCCACCGGAAGGAGGCCCCGGGGAAGACCCAGGACATGCTGGAGGGACTATGTCTCTCGGCTGGCCTGGGAACACCTCGGTGTCCCCCCGGAGGAGCTGGAGGAAGTGTCTGGAGAGAGGGAAGTCTGGGCATCTTTGCTTAGACTGCTGCCCCCGCGACCCGGTCCTGGATAAGCGGAGGAAAATAGATGGAGGGTAAACTCTGCAAGCTCTGAGCTGTTTATTCCAGTAATCGATTGATTAGCTGTTAAAGTGATTTTTGTTTTATGCAAACAAATAAAAAAAGTTGTTCTCAATCTCTCAAGTATGGAGATTTCCTGGTACACTGAACTGAGTATCTCTGGGGTTTGGACTGTTGGTCAGTTTGAAGATATCACCTCTCAAACTGGGATGGGCATCACAAATTTCTGGCATTTTATCGAGGCCTAATCAAATAATTGAGAAAATCATCAGCAGGCTAATCGATCATGAAAATAAACATTAGTTGCAGCAGTAGTGAACTTTTCTCCTTGGCGACACAGACGTTGTACTGGGGTTTGAACTGCAACTGTTTCCTTATCGATTAATTTGACAATGATTTTCTCAATCAGTCTTTTACTTTTGTTTATAAAAGGTCAGAAAATTTGCCGTTTCATGGTTTCTCTACTTGAAGTTAACAATAAAAACCCAAAATATTCAGTTTGGTGTTACATAAACAGGAAACCCTCACTTTGTAAAAGTGGGAACACATTTTTGGTAGTTTAGTTTTTTAAATACTGCACGTCGCAGTGTTTTGGTAAAGACTAAAGATTACAAGCTGTACTGTAGTCCGGCTGGATGGTGTGACACGTTAGGTGCATCTTCTCTTAACATTATTTTTGAAATCTCCATGCAAGAGTGCATGCAATAAATATTTCTGTGCCGTTTTAGGATTAGAAAGATGGAGCCACCTGTCACTGCTGACAATGAGCTGTGCACAATATTTCTCCCAGGTGAACCCCACTGCATGTTCAGGTGCAGCCATAATGTCCAGGATGCTTTCCCTGAGGGCAGCACACTTCTTGTGATGCTGTGATGGGAGAGCTCGACTTAGGTGTGGTCAACCAAACGTAACACCTCTGTTTTCCAAATGACAAGTGATGCACAAATAATCAGAGGAACTCAGGGCTGCAACAAACAATTATCTTCATCACTGACTAGTCTGTATTAATCAGTTCATTGTTTGACCTGTGTTAAAGAATCATGGAAAAAATGATGTTCACAATTTCTCAAAGGGCACAGTAATGTCTGTCTTGTTTTGTCAGTGCCAAACCTAAAGGTTTACTGTCATGTGTGACAAAGAAAGACGGCAAGCATCACGTTTGAGAAGCTGGAATCAGTTTGGTTTGAAAAATGACTGAAACAGTTATTAAGACAGTTGCCAAGCACTTGCTGTTGCAGTGTCTCAAACATGAGCGTTCGATGAGTTTCTTTGTTGTGTGTGGCAGTAAACTGAGTCTCTCTGGGTTTTGGGCATTTGTCACAGGGTTCTGAACATTTATAGGGAAATTGGATAATTTAGAAAATAATTAGCAGATGAACAGATCATAAAATTGCAGTCCTGAATCACAACCTTTGAGATTTATATGGTGGTTGTAGCAGTGCAGCTTGCTAACAAGGATCTGTTTTCTAACCTTTGTGGTTAACGAATGGAAATGAAACCAAGAGCTAATTTCAACCAGGCTGTTTTTCGGTAGCATTAATGTGATGATGTCAGACCAGGGTCCAGACAGTATTTGCAGTTCTGATGCTGCTCTGTGATGTGATTTGTATATGAAGGGCACAAAACAACTTGCGTAAGCTGTATGAACTAGGCTCGGGCGGTGCCTCGGTGTTCAGGTCTGTTTTTCAGTTCCCGTCAGACGCATGCACTGCTTTTTCACCTAAACTGACACAGGGGCATTCTGTTAATGTGATGTGTTCCAGTGCATGTCACACACCACCATCACAGGAGGACAAAGCAGGCAGCCTGTGGAGATGTGGGACTCCCTGCTGGGTCCAGGTTTAGGTACAGGTGAGACAGCTAACACCAGCGCAGCTGTTCACAGTGTTTACTGCAAGAAAGCTAGAGTGAAAACATTGAATCCCAGGAAGACATTAATACACTTGGTCTCCACCAGCACTTACGGGCTGTAACAGTGACTTTCAGAGTGAACCAAACAGACGCTGCCCAAGCCTAGTATACGCACAGTCTACCTAACTCCACAAGTCACAGCCAACCAACTTGTGGCTGATGCACATGATTTCACCACAGACTACCACATACTGTATGTTATGAGAGCATATTTTCAGAGTACAGGGCAGAGGCAGGTTAGACACTGTAAAGAGGCCGTGAAGGTGTAAAGACAACTGCAGTTAGACTGCAGTACTACATGTACTGTAAACTGTCAGGAATACTCACCTTTCTAAGGGTGCTCAGCTTTTCTTTAGCTTTATTTCTAAATAGAGATGGTGCCTTTGTATTTTTTTTTTTTTTGTCTTCTTCTCAGTGTTACATACACTGTGCTCTCAACAGTATTACGGGAGCCATGCTGGACATATGAGATGCTAAATTATACAACTAAGGGTTTTTTTTTTCCTTATGTGTGCAATACATGTAGTATGTGTTATTTTTTAAGACAAGCATGTAAACCCACTGTTGATGTAAGGGCCCAAGCTGAGTAGGCACAAGCAGATGGGCCCGTATTTATCAGACTGGCAGGAATTACACTTACAATGTACTGACATGAGTGAAAATGTTTCTTACTGAGTGGGAGCAATAAGACACATTTATGAGGTGACTCCTCGGACTTGGCAGGAAGTTGGAGTAGTCACCTGATAAAAGTGATCAGAGAGAAGGAATAGTCAGACAAAAAAAGATCAACCCAACATCTGCCATGTTGTACAGCCTTTTAAAAAGCTTAACGTTTTCTCCTTCAGTTTGGTGAGTTGAAGTAGCAGTGAAAGATCTGACTGGAGATGTTAGCAGTGCGATAAGTGCGGGCCCTGGTCAGGATGCTGTCTCAGTGAGGTCATTCAACCAGTCCAACCCACTTCGCTCCCAGTGCCTCCTCTTCCACTGGGAACATATTTATCTCTTTTTAAACATTATACTCATTTTATTGTATTTATTACCTTAAGCGTAAATATTGGTTTGAAGATCACATAAAGAAGTATACACTGCTTTTAAAGATAGTGGGTGTATGTGCATGTGTGTTTCATGGAAACGGAAAGAACTCTGTGTAAATGTTTGTGTTGCCTTCAGAGATGTACCAACTGCATGATTTATAAACTATTTTTTATAAGAAAAAAACCCAGAACTGACTGATGTTTGTTTGTCTTGGGGTGCATTTCTCAGCACTGTACTGCAGTGGTCATCGCCCCGAGTGGACAGAAATAGGGGATCATGTGAGCGGTAAGAATAGACCCGGCACCTGCGTGACGCACACTCTCTTGGGTTTGGAAATGTCACTGCTGCCAGAAGGCAGGGTTTGATGTGAACTCAGCTGCTGTGTCCTTCTGACTTTTGACCTGATCTATTGAAGCAAAGTCCAACAGAGTTGTGATAAAATGCAGAGCAAGCTAACATAGATCATAAGGTTGAGTCCTGGCATTATTAGTTTGAAGCTCTGTTTAGTGTTTCAGACACAGTCAGCTAATTCAGCAATTACACAATCTGTTCAGTAGCTTTTGATGATCCTTTCTGGCTGGTGGTGTCTGCAGTTTAAAGGTTTAGTGTTTTCACCTGCTGATGAAGATCATATATTAGTCAAGATGAGCTTTGACCCCCACCTTTTAAGTCAACACAAATGAGAAGTGCCTTAGTGATCAGTAAACTGAAGATGTGAACATTTCCAACTCTGAAAAAATTAGCTCTCACCGCTGAAGACCATGTGACTAAAAGCTCCAGATAAGCTACTACATGAACCTTGTGGTTTGATTTTCTCAATATTGACTTTAAAGCTCAGCTTTTAGACCCACAAGCAATTGTTCAGAAAACTATAAATCTGTAATTTAAAGCTCCATGAAGACCATGTGATTGAAAGCCCCAGAACACCAAAATGATGACAGTATTAAAAACAGCCCGATTAACCACTGCATCAGAACAATTACGTTTATTAAATTAGAAAAGAAAACAAAAAAACAATCACAGTCTACATTGTACAAAACAATACTAACACTATCTACTGAGCTTTTTATGTTAAGAAACCTATTGAGTATAGTTTTCTGTGACTTGTAGGACGAGCAGAGGGAGAAGTAAAATGAGCTGAGTCACCGAAACGAAAGGTCATTTAGTCAACAGCCCGAGGACACCCCTGGTTCTCACATCGTCTTCACAGCGAAGACCTTGAATGGACCAAATTCCTCCATACTCACACGCAACCAGACCATAATTAGTCAGATAAAGGCGGACAGAGAAAAAAAAAACAGAAGCACACAATGCTACATGCATATGACTTCCAAAGATTTAAGAGGCTCCAGAGAGCTCGGTAAACTGTAGAGGGTTCCATTAACCAGGCCTGTGGTGACTGACTTCCTGTAAGGAGCATCTGACTGTAGTCGCGTATGAAGGCGCAAGCGATCACCAGACACTCATTAAAATTTGGTTTAATTAAATCAAATGCCAGGTTTTGACCCACAGAATATTAGCTGGGGGGGGGGGGGGACATAAAAAAAAAACAAGATGGATATAAAAAAAATGTACAGAATACAACAAAAACAAAAGAACAGACATTCCTGGGTTTTAGCATCAATGTATTAGTTTCATCTTAAACCACTTTCAGAATCATGTATGGCTGCTTCACATGGTAAGCTATGGGTTTTGGGCACATGTTGATGGTTCTAGTGTAATAACTGGGGTCTCCTCCACCTGCTCCAGAGTCAGGCTCCTCCAGAAGAGGTGGGCAGTCAGTCAGTCAGTGTGGGCAGAGGCTGGTGGAGGTAGTTGCAGGTTTGGAGGATTTCGTTGTCGTGTTCCTCAGCCACCCCCAGCATCACTCTGCCTATCAGTCTGTACAGCAACAAGTCAGAAGGCCTGGCTTAGAATCCCATGCCTCCTCCCATGCCTCCCATGCCGCCCATCCCGCCCATGCCTCCTGGCATCTCCTTCTCCTCCTTGGGTAGTTCTGTGACAACAGCCTCAGCGGTTGAGAGCAGAGAAGCCACCCCTGCAGCATCCAGCAAGGCTGTCCTCACCACCTGTACCAGGCCACAACAACAAGCCCTGTTATGTCCTGACCTAGATGGTACTTAGTGCTAACACTTGTTTTAATGTTTATTACATTTCACCTTGTTAAAACCTGCAGTGTGCATTAATCTCACCCAGTTTTTATCACCAGTTGTCTGTGAAGCAGTTTAAAAGTGCCATATGAACAAAATGTGCCTGGTTGGCTGCTCCCTACCTTGGTGGGGTCAATAATGCCCTTCTCCACCATGTTGACGTACTCGCCCTGCATGGCATCGTAACCGATCTCAGGTGAGCTCTGCAGAATCTTCTCCACCACCAGCGAACCCTCCACACCTGCGTTCTTAGCGATAGTCACGGCAGGAATCCGGAGCGCCCGTCTGATGATGTCCACGCCTGTTTGGAATGGGAAGGAATACAATTAGATGCATAATAAATCTGGCATCTTCTCTACACGTGCAGAAATGATATCGGAAGGACAGCCGCTTCTCTGATATCAGAAAAAATATTTGTTTCAATTTAAACGTACTGTTAAGAATTACTGCTGTGTGACAAGAATCAGCTGAGAAGCAGCTCGTTTTTAATGCCTCTGTGTGTGTGTGCATATGTAGTTTAAGAAAAACACTCAATACAGAGTGTCTGTAGTGTTCAGTGAACAGCACAAGAATGAACTGTAAATCAGTCAAAGAATGACAAAAAAACCAGTAGGGCCAATAAGGCTTACAATTATCTATTATACACATGAATCTATTCACATTTATGCCCCATTCTTGTTGGTGCTTATTGTCAGTCTAGTGATTAATCATTTAGTGTGACCTGGACACAGGTCACGGCGCTCCACCTACTACAGCTGGGAGCAATAATAATGATACAATAAAATGCTCCTGCATGCACCACTCTCACCTTGACCAGCCACGGCCTCATTGACCTAATGTTACAGTAGGCAAGAAAATAATTTGAGGAACTAAATTCTGTGCTTTTCTAAGAGCAGCAGATATCTTCTAGATATCGAAATGTCCAATTAACTTTGCAGATTTTATCTGGAATTATGTTCAAAATGGCTTTGTTACACTTGAGCCTGTGCATCACTAACCGATCTTCTGGTCAGAGTTGGCAGGCGTCAGGGTGTCCAGGGCAGGCATGCAGCGCAGCAGAGCGCAGCCTCCACCCGGTACAATCCCCTCCTCCACAGCTGCCCGCGTGGCGTTCAGAGCGTCCGTCACACGGTCCTTCTTCTCATTCACCTCCACATCACTGGTTCCTCCAACCTGAAATGGAGCACAGGGTTCACAGCTTTATTTTTTCACAGTAGAACTACTCAGCGGCTTCTGCATTTTCGTTTGAGACGCACCTTGAGCACGGCCACTCCGTCAGACAGCTTGGCCAGCCTCTCGTTCAGTTTCTCCTTCTCGTAGTCACTGGTGGTGTTCTCCAGCTGCTCCGCGATCTCCGCTACCCGTTTCTCAATTTCAGCCGGGCTGCCTCCGCCCTTCAGCAGCAAAGTGTCATCTTTGGTAACCTGCACCTCTCCGACCTTACCGAAGTCGTGAGCCTGGATGTCTTCAAGAGCCAGGCCCAGAGCCTCCTCTCCAAAAACCTACAGAAGGGAAAAGACAAGTCAAACAAAAAAAAGTGTCTGTGTCCTCAAGACACACAGCGACATGGAAATTTAACTTGAGCCGTGGAGACGGACAAGGCTTTTGCAGTTGTCACTAAATTAGATTTAACTATTTAAAGACCTTTTTTAATAACACATGGAATTAAACCAGAAACTTGCTTTACAATCCCAAATCCAAGCAGGCAGAAATCTGCTAACCTTGAGCAGAGAAAGCAGTTTTTATTGTGTTTGACAACAGGAAAAAAACCCCACCTGTTTCAAAATCCTGCCTGTAACACACTAGAACAAACACTGAGCCTCTGAAATCTAACATTTTTATACCTTCTAAAGCCTTTTGTTGAGAAGTGAATTCAAAGCTTTCTAAGGCTTTCAGCTCTTGCCTGTAGAGCAGACTTACAGTGCCCCCAGTGGCAATGGCCATGTCCTTCAGCTGGTTCTTCCTGTTGTCTCCGAAGCCTGGGGCTTTGACAGCCACCACCTGGAGCCCAACCTTTAGCCTGCGAATGAAGTGGACACTGCTTGTAGCTCTTATTCAAACATGTAATAAGAAGTGCCACCTGTCTCCTCAGGGTCACATGTGACGTACCTGTTGAGGACCAAAGTGCTGAGGGCCTCACCGTCCACATCCTCAGCCACAATCACCAGCGGTTTGCGATGCTGGTTGGCGATCTCCAGAGCCGGCACAATGCTCTGGACACTGGAGATCTTCTTCTCACTCAGCAGCAGGTAGGCGTCCTGGAACTCACACTTCTGACCTGATAAAGAAACATGGTGCTGCTTTATCAGCAAATATGAGTAAAGCTGAGCCCAGACTACACGAGGTCTTCAGCTGGCAAAATGGTCACTGTGTCAGATTAGTCAACAATGAGGTCAAATTCTTGCAGTGACTTGGACGAGGGATGTGACAGACTACACGCTGGTACCCAACACATCATAAAGGAGGTGGACAGAGTGGTGCCTGAAGTATGAACATGTTTACCTTTGGCAGTGTTGATGAAGTATGGGGAGATGTAACCCCTGTCAAACTTCATGCCCTCGATGATCTCCAGCTCATCGTGCAGAGTCTTCCCATCCTGAGGTGTCAAACGTAAAGAAAATATCAGCTCAAACAAAAGGCCATTTACAGGCGTCACTTGATCTCCAGTGTGTTTTAATAACAGACTCCAACCTTGACAGTGATGACTCCCTTGCGGCCGACCTTCTTCATGGCGTTAGATATGATGTTACCAACCTCCACGTCTCCGTTGGCTGAGATCGTAGCAACCTGAAGGAGCAAGGACACAATTCAAAACGCAGAAACTGATGGCACTGACATCAGCTTTTCAGCCGAATGTTATAAAGCAGCTGCTTATTTACACATTCAGCAGCTACAGAGAAACATAATCATTCATGCAGAGTCTGTGTCCACATGATTCATTTAGGTCCAACATTCACTCTTTTACAGGGCTCACCATAAAACTTTAGTATAATATAGACGCGGTTTGATACCTGTTACACGATTGTAACAAGCAAATTATGACAGTATCACTGAAAACCAACAGGGGTGCCAAGACCTAGAAGTATCCACCACATGCATGAGCTTAATGACACATATAAACAAGAATGCCTAAAAGTAATCATGCAACACAGGCTGCAGCTGGATATGGATGGATGGATTAACTAAATAAAAATTAACTGATTTATTTAGTCCAAGTAAGACTGGACTGGAGAGACTTACTCTAGTAAAATAATTCTCTGTTCATCAGTATGAGTGAACGTTTCCATTTGATGAACTGTTATTATAAAATTAAGGATTATAGCTGCTTTAAAGCATTTCACTACAAATGCCAGATGTTAGCTAGCTACTCATCCCATTTACCTGTGCGATCTCTTCCGGGGTGGTAACTGGCTTGGAAAGCTTTTTCAGCTCATTGATAATTGCTTCCACGGCCATCATGACCCCACGTCGGATCTCCACTGGGTTGGCTCCTTTGCTGATGGTGTCGAAGCCCTCTTTGGCAATGGCACGAGCTAGCACTGTGGCGGCAGTGGTGCCATCACCGGCCTCCTCGTTGGTATTGTTGGCCACATCCTGGACCAGCCTGGCACCGATATTCTTGAACTTGTCCTTCAGGTCGATGCTTTTGGCCACCGTCACGCCGTCTTTGGTGACCTTTGGGCTACCCCAGCTCTGCTCAATGATGACAGTGCGGCCCTGAGTGGAGATGAAGACGTGATGATCAACATCAAATGACTAAATACACAAAACGACAGTTCCTGCAGAACTCACAAAGCACTTTGAATTGCTGTGACCTGTAAAAAAAATAAAATAAATAAATCCTCATCATACCTTTGGGCCCATGGTGACAGCCACAGCATCAGCCAGCAGGTCCACACCCTGTAGCATGAGGGCACGAGCATCAGCTCCAAACTTCACATCTTTAGCATAGGCTCGTGTCAGGTGAGGAGCCAGCGCCCGGCACACAGGCCTCACCTGCTTCATGACTGCTGGTAAACGAAACATCCCTGTGGGAAGAAGAGACAGAGACATGTCTCAGACCACAGCTTCAGTTAATGTCTGAAGATAAAATCTGATGCACCAGTGTGTAAACATCATTCTACTGTTGGAGCTAGTTTTAGCTCCTTTATATGCAGCTAGCTAGAGTTTATTATAGGGTTTCCCCAAGATAGGGGTGAGGCCCCTCCGAGAGGTCACCAGATAATTCAGTTTTAAAAATATTACCTGAAATTTAACCTTGTGAGAGATTTTGACAAGAAATGCTTTTTTGGTGGAACTGAAAATATGACAAGTCATCACAACTAGAAACACAATGATTATTCAGTTGATCAACAAAAACCTGGTTGAGAATTCAATAATCACTTATAGCCTAAACGTAAATACAAAACCCTGACTGGTTTTAGCGTCTTATATACATTTTTTGAGTCGTTAACTGGGAGATAAAATAACACATGACAAGATATTAGATGTTACTTTGAGGTCCATTTTCACTTTTCTTAAGGTTACTCAGGAAAATAATAGATTGATTTATATCACCTATCTAAATCTTCAGGGCACAGTCCATAGATACAACCACTAACGAGGTCCGTTTATTTTTGTAAAAAGACCTTGGAGAGAAGAGTAGTCCAACAGATTAATGAGCCGAACTAACATTTGTTCGGCCTTATTAAAGCTAATGAATTTGGATAGTAAATTCCAGACTTCCTCCAGTTAAGACCAGATACACGATCACCCCAGTTAAGAATGTAGACATATAACATTTATACCAAAACCGGCTCCTTGTGGACCCACGTGTTCTCCTCGGGACGTGACTTACAAGGTCAAATTGTGAGAGCATGTGCGGAACTGCTTCCACATCCCTGAACAGATCAGGCCAATGAGTGAAAACCTCACAGTCTGCAACCGTGCCATCAATAATTAGTCAACACTGATGTAACTCGGGAGAGAGGCTTATTTTTAAGACTGTTCATGCATTAAAACCGTCCACACAATCTGAAAGAGGGGTTTCAACAGACAAGCACGACACTCCGGATTAAATAAACGTCAATTTAAAATTAAGTAGGCAGTTTAAGAAACAGTTGACCCGCTATGTAAGGGTTATACAAACATTTTAGCATGCAGGTCCTTGCAGTTAAAAAGACACATCTGTTAACGTTAGTCAGACTGGCGTAATTAAAGCTCCTGAAAGTGATTCAAGTAACCTCCTACTCAACACCAAACCGACTACAAAAAGCTAACATTTACCAAAACGACAGCCCTAATGTTAATGTTAGCTCCATAGCTCTAAAGAACACAAAGTATCAGCACTTACTTGCGAGGTAAGTAAGCTTGTAGATGCTACAAGGTCTGAAACACGGAATGTTAACGACTAGAGAGGACAGTCGTGTGGAGCGAATGAGAGGAGATGGCACATGGCCTATCACATCCGGGTAATTAAGGGGTAGCCCCGCACTCTGCATAACGACTAACCCACCCACATAACTGTCTTATTCTAAAGTTATTAATGAAGCCCGATTGTAGATTATACAGGCGCGTAATTCTTTACTTACATTTCTATAAAATGGCGCCATATGTCGTATGTTTAAATCATTATATGTTTATCATTACTATTATAATTATTTCATAAAATATTTCCATGCTCGTTTCCGGGCGGACAGTTCCAGAATTTTCTCGTGTGCCATTGGAGGAAAAAAATGAAGGTCAAAGGTGATATTGTGCAATATTACTTCAACTTCGGATGGATAAAACAAAAAGAAAAAATACTGTTTTAAAATCGCCCGAACATATTTACACCTCATTGCATAGTCTGTGTAAATATAAAGAGATGTTTAGTTTCAGGTGTTTGCTTTAGGTGTACTAGAATTTTCTGTTAACCTCAGGACATGCGTCGTTTTTTCCACTTCAACTTTATTAACACCACAGTAACATTACAAAGAGAGGCAACAGTAGGCTACTGGGAATAGTTTAAAACTGACCATAAAACCTAAAAACGTATGACAGTGTACAAATATAAAACATAAATAGCCAGATTTCTCATGTCTTACAAACCAAATATCTCAAACGACCTGATAAGATGGTATTGTTCCATCAAAGAAATAATGATGGAATTTCCCCATTGTGGGATCAATAAAGTCCTACCTACCTACCTAATGAAAGGCTACAGACAATTATTTTCTTTAATAATCAAATGATTGTTCATTGTATAAAAAAGAAATATTTAAATATACTCATTTGTATTTTCTGAAGCCCAGTTATAACACACTGACAAACTGTTAAACCTCCCAGATTTTGTGTTTACTATCGCAAAAGAAAAATAGCACATATTCACTTTTGAAAAGTTGGAACAACCGAATTTTTGGCAGTTATACTTAAGTTATGCATTGATATTTAAGCATATCAAAAGTGATAATATTTTAATTCTTAAGTGTAGCCTATTGTTCTGCTTTGAGCAATTTCTTTCATGAAACAAGATTCAAGATGACAAGATGTGTTGTTTACTTTGTCTTTCAGTATTTCAAGGCACATTTGCCCAATAGCTTGTACATAAATCATATTGTTAATAAAGTTTATTTAAAAAAAGGGTTGGGGACCGTAGTACGCATGCGCGTTCTGGAGATTTCCTCACGTGGAGTCATTCCCTTCAGCAAAGTGTATCAGATCCACGTTCACGCAGAAACCGGGTTGCATCTGCACGCTGAGATTCACGCATCCACAAATGGTAAGACACTGTATCCACGAAATGCCAGAATTTAATATGGAAACTACAGAGTGTTAGGAAGAAGCGAGCGACTCATTTTAGTCATTAATAAGGCATAATGTGTTTGACCACTGGTTCGGTCGTTAGCTAGCTAATGGTATATTAGCCATGCTCATTGCTTACTGACAAGGTCAAGCAGATAAAAGGAGACACTTGCTGAAGATGAACATGTTTATCTTATGAAACTGTTGGACGAGAAGACAGACAAGCTTTACTGATATTAAACTTTCAGGCTCAGCTAGCATTTCACAGTGCTCTAAAACATTTAAATGCGTCTATATAGCGCTTCTATTCACATATGTACACTACCGTGCAAAGTGCAGCACTTCTAGCCTCTTTCTTAAGGACACTCATATGAACAGGAGGTGCTGGAGGTGTCGGGGATCGACCGCCAACGTCCTGATCAATGTCCCAGTTAATTAGTCCTGACTGCAACAGTCACGTGTGTGAACGAAAAGTCTAGAAGGGCCAGTGTTTAGACTAATGCGACTATCAGTTGAACTGTCTTAATATTTATGTATATTTAAAACAAATGTAGTCAAGTAAAAAGTACATTTTCTCTGAAATGTGGGGCTGGGTATCGTTCGAAAATGTTTGGTGCCGTTACCGATACCTAACTTTATTACCAGTTCCTATATAATACTTCTTTGATACCAATTTTATAAAAACCAGCTAATCAATAAATACATATTATGCATTTTGGTACAGATAATTAATATTATGTTTCAGTTCCTTGGCATTTTTGTGCACTCAATGCAGTTTCATAACATAAAAAGGAAATCTATTTACCACAACTTTACGTTCTCTTAATCAACATTAACAAATAGAAAATGTAGAAAAGTTTTTTAATACTTGGTGGTATTGAAGTAATTTGATCAATGCCACAAAATTACTGAAGTTTAGTATCCAGCACTAGAAAAAAGTGTGGAGTAGAAAAAAACAACCTTAAAATGGAATTGCTTAAGTAGAGTACTACAAGGTAGGTAGATAGGACTTTATTTATCCCACAGTGGGGAAATTCCTGTGTTCCAGCAACAAAACACCATAAGAACAAACACCACACACATATCTTGCACACATGTATTGCACCTCAGTTGACTATTGCATAGTCCCTCATACTTTCACCTAGCTTATCCCTGCAGTGATGTATTGTACAGTCTGATTGCTGTGGGGAGGAATGACCTACGGTAACGCTCCTTCTAGCACTGTAGCAGTCTTGTGCTGAAAGAACTGTTCAGTCTCTCCACTGTGTGGTACAGGGGTTGGGAGGGGTTATGCATGATGGATGTTAGTTTTACCAGCATCCTTCTGTCCACCACCTCCTCGATGGAATCCAGAGGGCAGCCCAGGACAGAACCTGCTCTCTTAACCAGCTTGTTAAGTCTCTTCCTGTCCCAGTCTGTGGTACTTCCTGCCCAACCCACAACAGCATAAAAAACTGCAGATGCCACCACAGAATCATAAAATGTCCGAAGGAGTTCCCTGTGCACACCAAAGGACCTCAGTCTCCTCAACAAGTGGAGGCGGCTCTGGCCCTTCCTGTACAGGCAATCTGTGTACCTAGAAATTCTCAGTATTAAGTAATTATAATCCAGTAATGTATTATTCTGACTTTTGATCAATATAAATAATGAGTGTTTTTACTGATGGAGCTTTAAAAGTATTTTGATGCTTTTAAGGAAGTAAAAATTTCACTGCAGTATTTCTACTTTGTGGTATTGGAACTTTTACAGAAATAAAGATCTCAGCACATTTTCCACCTGTAATAACTAAAGCTTTAAACATGTAATGGGGTAAAAAGTATAATACACAATATTTTGTTAGGTATACTTAGTTAAAACATCAAAAGCCACTATACAGTTTATCCTACCCCTTTTTGAGTGATGTTTTTTTAAAATTCACAAACATGGTAATTTGAGAGGCCATGGTTCTATATTTCTGAGAAACACTAACCCTCACTGATTTTCACAAAGTGGACAAAAGATTCAAACAAACTGCAGCTTACGTTTATGCAGCTGAAAATTAGGTTAATCATCTTATGCAGCTTGTGTCACCTCATACAAAGTATGAAGTGGAAAGAGAAGATTCTGGAAAACTGGGTAAACTGGCCTTGAATCTTATCTTGTACTGGTAAAACCCTGGAGGACATGTCATCAGCAGTCAAGGCTGTTTTCTTAGCTTTAGTGTTTGTGATTGATTCCTTAGTCTCAAAACTCCTATGACTGATCTTCAAAGTGTGTTGTGAGCCGTATCCATCCCTGTCTTGAGCTTTTCAAAAGTCGTTGTGTAAAAGTGAAGTAACCCCACCTCCTCTGCCCAGCCAACAAACTGGAATTCTCCTTCATCCAAGGCTACTGGTATACCTGCTGTTCTCGTACTGTGGCCAGCTGGTGTTTTGAGTCTTGTTAAACCACTGTCCTCCCTCATTCATGTGCAACATTACCCTGAAAAATTTGACATGATGAAGAAAAGTTGTGCAGTTTTGTAATAACAGACTTCACAGAGGTTGCCTTTGTGAAGCAGCTCCTCATTTACTGTTTAGACAGGTTTTACTGTCGCCTTATCCCACTCCTCCTCATCTTTGGACTTTTCTCTGCATTTCCCAGTGGACCAGCCACACGTACTGATGAATCATTCCTGTGTTTTAACCAGTTTGTAGTATTTAATTACATTTTAACTAAAACCCAAGCTGCTGGTGCATTTTTTTTTTTTTTAACTGGGACTGAATAACAGTTGTCAGTGGTGGAAGTAGTATTCAGATACTTAGGGAGACGTAGCAGTACTATGGTGAAAGAACACTGTTCCTAGTACAATTACTGTAATCAAAATATTAAAAGTACATGTATTAGCAGAGAAAGGTTTTTGAAATATAAAAGTAAGCCTTTAATATGCAATGTAACCATCTGTAAAATAAATGTAGTGGCTAAAACATGATATTTTCATCAGAAATGTGGTGACTTTGGAGTGTGAAGTTCCACAACACGGATGTAAAAGCACCTAAACTTTCCACCACTGACAGCTGACAGACTATAGACCTTGCCATATTATGCTGCATAGAATCATACAGAGGTTTTATTTCGGCAGTATCTGGTTCCAGATGTTGCAAAACCCACCATAAAACCAAAGTAAAGGGGTCAGGGGTCCACAGAGTCTGGGTTCTCTGCTATACAAAGGCAGCCCCTAGTGGTGCTATTGTTACAACAAATCTCAAGGCTCTTTTCAGTGGTGTTTGACATGTAAGGTGATAATACTGGCTCATTTCGTCTGTGTGCACAGGCATTCAGGAAATTCCTACCCTTGTTTGACCGGGTGCTGGTGGAGCGCTTCACAGCAGAGACGGTAACGAAGGGGGGCATCATGCTTCCCGAGAAGTCTCAGGGCAAAGTGCTGCAGGCCACAGTTGTGGCAGTAGGACCTGGCACTGTCACCAAGGTACTTATCCACCTGCTGCTGGTGCTTATTTCTGGACAAAATGTTAGATACAGTCACAGTTGCTGTTTGGCTTAGGACAGTTTCATGCATGGTATATGTCAGATCCAAAGCTGAAACCATTAATGGTTAACCATTAATTCATAGATTAGTCAGCACCTATTTTGATAATTGCTTAATTGTCAGTCATTTGTAAAGTCCTTCCTTATTTATTGATATTTTTGTTTGTTTGTTTGTTTGTTTTGCCTTGTTAATCAGACCAAACAAAAACATTAAGACATCACTGTGAGGTCCAGGAAACATTTTATAGACCAGCCAGTGAATGAATTAATTGGGAAAATTGTGCACAGATGAACTGATAATGAAAAACACTGTTAGTCAAATCAAAGAAAACCCAGAACAGCAGACATATTTATATTTATATATTGTAGATATTTATTTGTAATGTAACCAGTGGTGGAAAATGCATTTACTCAAATCCTTTACTAACCAGGTACTTGTATTTAAAATGTCTGCTACTTTATACTTTTACTCCACTGAGGGAAATATTGTACTTTTGCTGTGCTATATGTATTTGATTTTTTTTATTTCCTAAGGTAAGAGTTTATTGATGCTTGTGGGGAATTAGCATGATATCCCGCAGTATGGAAAGTAATTAAAATTAGTCCTTCTTAATAAGCTGCAGCTTCAAAGTGATGAACACAGTAATGCGCCAATAAATTTATATACATAGAGAACTTAAAGTACATTTTGATGCCAACACTTCTGTTCTCATCCATAAGTAAATTGCCATGTTTCTACTACTCTTAAATAAAAGTGTATAACTGTTTGCTTGATGTTTTTCTAGAAAGGGGACATGCAGCCAGTCAGTGTGAAAGTCGGAGAGAAAGTGCTTCTACCAGAGTACGGTGGAACTAAAATTGTACTGGAAGATAAGGTCGGTTTGTCGGCTGAATCTCAGTTGAGATCTTTGTTTCTGTGCCTTGTTGATTTTTAACTTCTTGTTTTCTTATCCTGTCCTCCAGGACTATTTCCTGTTCCGTGACGGAGATATCCTCGGCAAATATATTGAATGAGTCTTCATTGTTTTAATGTGAAGTCCCTGTCCTCCTTGGGTAGAAGATATGAAGTTGCCTCATTCATGTCTGTTTTCTTTTTCCTATGTTTCAAATGTAAATAATTCTAATCACATTTTGTTACAATAATAAAGGTGAACTGTCGATGGTTGTCTTTCTGGCTCATGAACGTGCATAGTCGCAGTTTATTTACTGTAAAATACTGTAGTTACTAGTCTTTTCTGTGCTGCTATCTCGTGGGCCTTGTCAGTGGAGGAATTTGCTTTGTTATATGTGAATAGTACAAGATGAATGGTACATACAATAAATCCATCCAACAGAAATGGATGCATCTTAAATCTGGAGCTTTAGTGCAAGATATACCTGCTTTATTTCACCTAACATTTCTAATTGGGGGGGGAAAGGATTTAAGTACTGATTAATGCTGACAAATTCAAGCTAAAGTTGTCAGCACCACTCAGGGATAAGGTGCCACTTATAAAGGGTATATATGCTGTAATGAGAGAAAACCCATGTGGGCACAGGGAGAGCATGCAAACCCCACACAGACAAGACCTGGTTGGCCATGAGACTCGAACCAAGAACCTTCTTGCTGTGAGGCAGCATGCTAACCACTGTATCACCATTCTTGCCACTGTATCTTCGTGCCGCTCTTGTAAACAGCACCCTCTTGTGGTCGTATCGACCAGATGGAGCACTTTACCAGAAATGTAACTTCAAACGGAGGATCTGGTCCAGGGTTTGTTCTATTCCACTGTTCTACAAAGTAGAAGCACCTCGGATCTGTAGTTACGTACAGTGCACAAGTACGAATGGTTGTGTACATAAACTTTACTACTACTATCATAAACCGCAGTCTACGGCTTCGTGTTCATTTGGTGTGACCCCACTGTTACAACACAGCGGCTAGTGAACATCCGGGTATTCTGTCGAGATGGTCATGGCGGAGGGTACAGCAGTTCTCAGGAGGAATCGGCCTGGAACCAAGGCAAAGGTTTGTTTTTATCCCACATAAATATTACAACATCACAGAAAATACGTCTCCACTATTTCGGGGTGTTGTCTCATTTGAGTTGTTTTACTACACGTCTTTTATTGACAACATTGGTCACAGGAAATAGAGGAAGGGCCTGACCTGAACATAGCTAGCTGAGTTGGCTAACGTTAGCTGTTGCTTCGTCTAGTTCTTAGAGTAAGGACAGTTGTTGTCGGAGCTTCGTGTGTGGTATCTTAACCATTATTAACGTTACTTAAATAATTATAACGCCAGTCTGGCAAATAAAGATTTACAAACGATCCCGAGGCACAGAAAGGTGACCAAGGTAGCATTATTGTAGCTTATATGCTCTTAGCTGTACAGGAAGAGCAGTATCCTCGTTCTTTGAATAGCGTCACGTTAGCTTTGTAGCTGTGTGTAATGTAGAGAAAAATGTGGTTGTTTACTTTGTCACGGTGTAACATTTCCTAGTAAATCTTTTCCCTGTTACCAAACTTCAACCTGACAGTTAGCTAGCTTATATTAGTCTCCCTTGTTCATAACGTTAGTTAGTTATCTGTCTTGTCGTGAAATAACGTCTGACTTGCCCTGAAAATTGCTTCCAAATTGTGTGTTTTACAAATCTGAAACGGGTTTAAACCGTCTCTAGCTTCTTTGAGTTGATCTAGTACGGATTTGACAAGTCTACGCATAGTGGTTCTTGAGCTAGTCCTGGTCTGACGAGTTCTAGATTGGGAGAAAAACAGCGGATTCGCCATTTTTGTTTTTATCATAACAAATGGAATATTTCAGACATCTGAATATGTTTCTTACTGAGTCTTTAAAATAGTTCAGATTTGACACGTCTAGGTGTAATTTGTTTCACCTAGACGTGAATGAACGGGAAGAAAACAGCAGTGACGTTTTATGATCTTGTCCTTTCAAATGGAATAAAGGTTTCACAAATCCGACACTGTCTTAATCAGTCTATAAAATATCCCCTAAATTTGACAAACCTAATTAAAATGTTTTTGGATATGGACTGGTGTGTGAGTAGGGTAGAGGGTGGGTGGTTCAGTGGAATTGCCTCTTTTTTTGTTAGACTAAAGGTTTCAGAGATCTGAAAGTTTTAAACAGTTGCACTAGAAGTCCTATAAATGTAGGAGTTTTTAGCTAGACCTGTTCTCTTTGGATGGATATTTTTCTTTCATAAGTAAGTGTCAAATCTGAAAGTAGGCTTTTGCCTTAAGAATTTAACTTGTATGTCTAACACCCTCTCACAACAGTAAGTGGATAAAAAAATGAGAATTGGTTGCTCCGTATTGTTGAGTTTCCCTTAATTTCCCTGATAACTGCCTAACTGTAAGCTAATATCAGTCATGTTTCCCTTATTGTTAGTTGGCATCCAATAAGGCTAGTTATGTCACAAAGCTTTGTTCACTTCCAGCGTAGACTAAATTTACCCTCCCTCCATGTGTAGGATTTCTACAACTGGCCGGATGAGTCATTTGAGGAGATGGACAGCACCCTCGCTGTCCAACAGGTGTGTGTGTGTGTTTTCCAGCCTCATCAGTAATTTAACGCTGGCAGTTGTACATGGTGGTGTGTTGTGTTGGAGAGTAACCTAGTACATATTTTCATGTACTGCACTCATACTTGACTTGATTGTTTTCATTTTGTGACCTTATACTTGTTCTTTACTAAAATTTGTATGGAAATTGTTCCTGCACTGCATTTATCTTACAGCTGTACTAATTACTTTTCAGATTAAGACTTCAGTGTCTTGTTGGGACTCCTTGTCATGTTTCAGCTGTGTGTCAGTTGTTACCCTCCAAAATTCTCACATGGTTTTGTTCAAATAATCCACTACTTGACAGAAAATCAAATATTAGAAGAAAAGGGGTGGGTGGTATTTATTGGTGGAAGAAGTATACAGGTCCCTTACTTTAAAAAGTAGCTGTACAGTAGTATGGAACTACTTCTCCACAAGTAAAAGTCCTTCATTCAAAATTCAGCTTAAAAGAATTGGTACTACTTATGTACAGAGGTGTTCCTAATATTCTGACCCTCTCATGTATGTCAATGGGCAGGGCAAAAATATAGAGACACCTCTGAATATAATGTAGTCCACTACAACACCACCTTTAACTATGACCTCAATAATGAACATAGAAATGAATTTATACACTTATAGCAATCTCACCAAAAACTGAAACATTCCGAGCTTCATAAACACAAATGTTAAGGCAGAAGTGTTGCACTAAAGTGCATACAGATGTACAGGTTGTCATAATGTTATGCCTGATCAGTGTATATCTGGCATACTTTCACTTATTTCAGCTGTGAACAGTTCCTGAAATGAGTCTATGTGAATTCATGGAACTGTTAAAATTTTGGACTTTGAAATTGTGTGATACCTTATAAATGTATGATGTATATTTTGTTAAAACTTTTAATGTGAAATGTAATTGTAGCTGTCAGATAAATGTAGTGCAGTATTTCTTAGCAGACAAGGGAAAAACCCAAGTGAAGTACAAGTACACTAGCTGTAGTGTAATGTGGCCCTGAGCAAGAGTCTCTGCTAACGTGTTCATTGGCTCTGTTTCAGTACATTCAGCAGAACATTCGATCAGATTGCTCCAATATCGACAAAATCCTGGAACCTCCTGAGGGTCAGGATGAAGGGGTGTGGAAGTATGAGCACCTCAGGTAAGTTGAAACAATAAAAGACCCAAAATGCTTGGTCCACAGTTTTTCATTTGATCTCTGAGAATGCTATGTCATTCGGCTGATACCAAGTGATGCTGGCCTCTGCTGAAGGGAAACCAAATATTGTTTATTGATAAATGGGTTTGGGTCTGTTGATTACCAACGGATTTTTAGAAGAGGCACTCTCAAGCATGCTGTCCAAATAAGAAGCAGCTTTAGGGTTTATGGACAGGGTGGATAGATGATTATGAGAGTCAGACGCAGGCGCTGTCATATCACAACTAACTTGTAACCTCTTAACAATATTAAACGGGATGTCTGTGGGTCCTAAAACCATCAAATTCATTTCCTAAAACAAGGCCTTAAAAGTCTTAAAATTACTTTACACAGGTCTTAAATATGGTCTTCTGTCTACTGTAGGCAGTGATGTTGGTTATACAGTGTGTTGTATGTGGCTGTGGGCTGTTGGGAGACAAAAACCAATGTAGGAGTGTAGTGAAAGTTTGATCACTTCCAGTTGAGTCTGGGGATGCTCATCCACTCAGCAAGTGTTTATTTTAGCAACAACTTAAATTAATTTGTAAGTTTGGATTGGCCCATTCATCCATTTTATTCTGCTTATCTCATTCCAACTTATAGTAATTTAATCCTGTATCATGGGGAATTATTGTTATATGCTGTTGGGAATTACTGAATGAATGTGTCCCCTGTTGATTACTTTGGACTTTATGACTGACACAGGTATTAAATGGGATTCTATGTGGCATTAAAAAGGTCTTAAAGCATTAAATCTTATTTAAGGTAGTCATGCCAGTTGACTGCTCAGTCAGATCTGACAGGACTCCTCACTCATGCTCTTTTGTCTCTTAACTGAGCCCTTGTGTTTGTCTGTAGGCAGTTCTGTCTGGAGCTTAATGGACTAGCAGTGAAACTGCAGGTAGGTGTTCAGACTCCCCAGACACACATACTCTAAGGTCTCAGATTTGAAAGTACTTTGGTGCGATGAATTTGTTTTGTTTTTCTTGTGTTAGAACAGATCTGAATGTTAAAGAGAACATGGACACCAGAATTGTCATGTCCCCATCAGACTATTACTACATACTTTAGGATTCTACTCTGGGGTTCTGCTGTTAGATTAGTGAAAGAATTACATTTTAAAACTAATTAAATTTAAATTTAAATTGAAGGTGTGTTTGTGTTGACATTGTCAGCTGTGGTGATGCTCGTTTTTCCTCCTGCAGACCGAGTGCCATCCAGACACCTGCACCCAGATGACGGCCACAGAGCAGTGGATCTTTTTATGTGCTGCCCACAAGACACCAAAAGAGGTGATCAACACTTTGGTTCATTTACAGTTTGTTTTTTTGTCACCAGTCTGACTGTGACTTTCACATAAGCATGATCCAGTTGTCCTGTCTGTGGGATCTAAATTGAAGGTTTGCACTTCCTGACAGCTGTGTGTGTTTTGTGCTGCTGCATCCACAGTGTCCTGCCATTGATTACACCAGGCACACGCTGGACGGAGCTGCCTGTCTTCTCAATAGCAACAAATATTTCCCCAGCAGGTCAGTTTTCTTCCTTAAGGTGAAGAGAGAGATGCACTCAGCAGACAGTTTATTGTGCATGTAGCTTAAACTAATCTGAAAAAAACGTAGAAAAAAAATCACCTGGACTTGATTTTAGGTAGAAGGCGTTTTATCGCTCATCCAAGAGGCTTCTTCAGTTCTGTCCGACTGGTGTTGAGCAGGAGATATTTATCCCCTTGGGTGGTGTTTCAGTCCTTCAGTGGCCAACAATGTCCCCTTAACAACTGAGTCATTATAGCCCGGTATCGGTGAGCTTTGTTATCTGTTGAACGAAAATCCCCATCAGTGGACTGAACGACTACAGACCAGTCGCCCTGACAATCTGTAGTTATGAAGTCCTTTGAGAGACTGGTGTTGGCCCACCCGAAGGACATCGTTGACCCCCTGCTGGACCGTCTGCAGTTTGCCTACTGGGCAAAAAGGTCAGTGGACAACACAGTTAACACGGCACTGCATTACATCCTGCAGCACCTCAACTCCCCAGGGACCAATGCCCTCTTTGTGGACTTCAGCTCAGCATTCAACACCATCATCCTGGACATCCTCCACTCCAAACTGACCCAGCTCACTGTGCCTGCCTCCACCTGTCAATGGATTACTAGCTTTCTGAAAGACAGGGAGCAACAGGTGAGGCTGGGGAAAACCACAGCCAGCACCTTGGCAATAAGCACAGGTGCCCCCCTCTGCTGTTTTCAATCTACACCAACGACTGCATCTCGAAGGACCCCTCTGTCAAGCTCCTAAAGTTTGCAGATGACACAACGGTCATTGGTCTCC
>NW_018128146.1:482650-484309 GCF_001952655.1 Monopterus albus | reverse complement strand
AGCAGTCCACCTCTACCTGAAGGACAAAGGACATTCTTTTGAGGACAGTGAAGTCCAGATCCTCTCCAGAGAACATCGCTGGTTTGACAGAGGAGTTAAGGAAACTATTTTTGTAAAAATAGAACACCCCTCACTAAATAGGGGTTTTGGAGTAAGACACAACTCATCCATCTACAACTCTGTTTTGAGATCTTGCCCAAACATGCCCACCAGGACAATAGGCGTCGGTCCACAGGTGAAGGTTCAAAGACAGGTAACGACGCTCACCAATACTGGACTACAACGACTCAGTCATTAGGGGACATTGTTGGCCTTCAAAGGACTGAAACACCACTGATGGGGATAAGTACAGTATCTCCTGGTCACCACCAGTCGGACAGAACTGATGAAGCCTCTTGGATCCGAGGTGAAACGTCTTTGACATAAAATCAAGTCCTTACTTTGACCTGGATGACTGTAAATCTGCATGGACAGCTCAAACTAATGCAGTCCTGTGTGAAGGTGATGATGTTTTGTTACTGTTGCTGATTTCAGCTGTGTGATGACTTTAGAAGCTTCATGAGGGTAAGATTTGCAGGACTGTTGTAGATTGTTTTATCTAGCAGCTGAGTATATAGACATATGGGAGAGTCTGTCCTTGGTGGTGTTATTGGGGGGGAGTTCAGATCCTGCATTTTTTTTTTTCCTCAGCTCCCCACACCTGACCAATCACAGAGGCTCATCAGGTTCAGAAAGTTCAAGAACAGTCAGAGCTGTCAGTTATAGTGTCAGGAATGTTTCCCGTGGGAGGGGTTTTCAGAACCTGTTCAGTGACTGTAGATTAGAATGCCAGTCAGCTCAACAGCCTGTGTTGGGACAGGTGAGCAAATGCTGAGTGCTTGCAGTCCATTCTTTTAATAAGAAATTACCACAGAAAAATGATTTAACAACAAAGGGTACAGTGGGTACGGAAAGTATTCAGACCCCCTTAAATGTTTCACTCTTTGTTATATTGCAGCCATATGATTTGATTTGATTTATTCTTTCAAACATGCAGAACAAACGACATCTACACACACATACAAATCCAACCAATGCTGATTTAGAATCAGTTTGCTTATACCTAGTACATGTTTGAATGGAGTAGGAAGAAGTCAGACTTATCCAGTCCTACCCCATAACATCATCTTATACAAAAAATTTCATGCATCATTGGCTGCAAGCAGTATCTCTACATAGGTAATTCATCACCAGACAAGTAATACACAGAAAATTTAAAACAGAGTGTTTCCTTCCTGCATTCTTGATTAAATCTCTTATTCTTGCATGTATCTTGAATGACACATACATTTATATTTATATTTAAACTCCTCGATTCTATTACTGTTTTTCATGTCTACACTTAAATTATTCCATAGTTTTACCCCACTTATAGAAATACAAAATCTTTTTTTGGTCGTACGTATAGCATGAACTTTTAGATTCAACTGACCCCTTAAATTATATCCCCCTTCCCTTTCATCAAATAACTTTTGGATTCCACCAGGTAATAAGTCGTTCCTGGCTTTATACATAAACACCGTGGTCTTATATTCCACTAAATCAAAAATTTTTAACAATTTAGACTGTATGAAAGCTCCATTGGTGGGATCCCTATACCCCTTCTTATGCACAATTCTT
>NW_018128146.1:467557-481754 GCF_001952655.1 Monopterus albus | reverse complement strand
AGCAAAGGGTCTGAATACTTATGACCATGTGATATTTCAGTTTTTCTTTTTTAATAAATCTGCAAAAATGTAAAAAATTCTGTGTTTTTCTGTCAATATGGGGTGCTGTGTGTACATTAATGAGGAAAAAAATGAACTTAAATGATTTTAGCATATGGCTGCAATATAACAAAGAGTGGAAAATTTAAGGGGGTCTGAATACTTTCTGTACCCACTGTATAAGCACAGTGACTGATACCTGCTAGTGCATCTTCATTCATACAGGCAGCGGTCCACCATAGCGATTGGGGTGGCTCTTTGAACAGCTGGGAGGATCACCATGATGCTACAGCCCTGTTGCTTTGCATTCAGTAGCTACAGCTGTTCAGTCTGATTTGTTTTTCCAGGGTGAGCATCAAGGAGTCATCGGTGGCCAAACTGGGCTCCGTCTGTCGTCGCATCTATAGGATATTCTCTCATGCCTACTTCCATCACCGCCAGATATTTGACAAGTATGAGGTAGGTTTCATTGGAAAAGGTGAAATGCACCTAAAAAGATTGTGTGTTTTACAGAACTCCCACAAGTAGTATTTTTTTTCACATTCTCCCAGATCCACAGGACAAATTATTGCACTGGTCCAGTGATTATTCGTTGCCAGTTTACATTAGCACTCTGTAGACACTAGAGAAAATAGACATGATGTGACACTTTACATTTCAGAGGCTTGTTGGTCGGACACAATAAGACATTTGAAGACACCAGTTTTGACTCTAAAAAGTCAAAATATGCATTTACTGATGCTTGGCATTCTGTAAATAAAAAATCAAGGCAGTAATCAGCAGATTAATCAGTGACCCCAGCAGTTTGTGTTTCCACTCAGTTATTGTGCAGCTTCCTTTCATTTGTTACCATCTGAACCTCCTTGTCACTTGTTTACAACTCTGTATAACCTCCGTCAAAGCATGAAACAATTAGAAAGTTGCTAAATCGAGTGCAGTTAAACTGCCAAGTGGCGATAAATGATGGCACGGAGTTTCATTGTTGGTTTTTTGTGTACAGAATGAAACATTCCTGTGTCACCGGTTCACACGCTTTGTCATGAAGTACAACCTGATGTCCAAGGACAACCTGATTGTGCCCATCCTGGAGGAGGAGGTGCAGAACACCCCATCGGCTGGGGAGAGCGAGGCCTGAGATACAGCTGCTGCTGTCACAAGGGAGACATGTAAACAATCACATGTTGACATTACAGAGAAGACCCGTTCACACACCTGCATACACAGGACACACACACACACACACATAAAAATATGTACACTACAGTGTATTAAGGCTCCTGTCCATGTCCTTGGTCACCTGCAGTAAAGGTAAAGAAGCTGGCAGTGGAGTTCAGCCCTGCCTAGAGGATCAGATTCTCTCTGTTTACTGTCTGGGCTCAGATTCACTCTTACAGACCTTTTTCTTTCATCTTCCTTTAGCAGCTGGATTTGCAGAAACTTGTGTAATCGTGGTGAACTGTGTTGTTGACAAAGGCACACACTGACAGCCTCCCTTTTTGTATATATTACCCCCACCCCCTCTTTTCATTCACTGTCATGTATTCTGATGGTGCTTTTCTTTGCATCTGCTTCTGTTCTCTCTTCGCTTGTGTTACCTGTTGTGGGGGTGTCCCATCGAGTGGATCACTAAATTAGCCTGCTGACTTAATAATGCGATTAAAACAATGTAGCTGTGTGGCTTGTGTGGTAGTGAGCAAAGAAACATAATCTTTAACTTTGTACATGTACTAGCAGTCAGGTGTTCTCTCTTTGGCTAACTGAAGTGACGTTTCAGAGTCGGCTAACTCTGATCCTGCTTTGTGGCACGCCCCCGTTTTCATACTGTGGAAAATGTGTCCGATATTCGTCTTTCTTGGCAGAGTAGTAGTTGAAACTATGGTCAGAGGCTGAGCTGCTGTAAGCCAGTTTTTACCACTTTAAGCTTTGTTCTGATTAAGTACCGTGAGGAAGGAGCGAATAATGGCTACATTTAAATATCGGAGGACAACCTCCCTCTTTCGCCCTTGTTAAGTTATTTTGTGGGAGGAGTCTTGTCAATCCAACCCACTCTTTTTTTTTTTTTTTTTAATTGACTTAAAATTTTGTTACTGTTGACATTTTCATGATGTCTGTTAATAAAAAAAGACTTGTTATTCATCTGGATGTGGAGGCAGTGTTTCTGAATGGATGCTGTGGAAGATTCTGTTAACAAGACTTGAAACCATGCACAATACTGTAAGTTTTTAATACAATACAAAAAACTGTGTGGTGAAATACATCCATTTAAAACGTCTGTCTCTCACTGGGGTGGTGTGTATGTAACTATTTCTAATCTACACTTAGAGCTTGATTAGAGCTGCAACAATTAGTCGTTTAACTGAAAGTTATCCATTTGTTTGTTTTTATCAAGTATTTGCGGTTTCTAGCTTCTAAATCAATTTTGGTGCTTTTCTTTGTCACACAGTTAAAATATTTAACATTTTTGGGCATCTGAAGTTGTCACTGTGAACATTATAACAGTATTTTTAACAATTTGCTGTTTATAGCAGAGAGATTAATCAATAAAAATAATTAGTTGCAGCGCCAATGAGACCCATAGTTAGAATCTCTACCCCTGACTGCCATTCGAGAAAAATCTGCAGATGAATCGTTAGCTGTGGCCCCACATTTGACCTTTTCCTCGCCCCAAAGCAAAAACAAGCATCACAATTAGAAACCTAGATTAGTAGTAATGAAGACTAACATAATAAGCAACATCCTTTTTAAGAAACAAAGGTTTTCCCTTACATAGCTTAACGAGAGCTCCACCAGTTCAGGTGGAATCGGTGGAGTGTGGAACACTGTCACATGCAGAACACAGCTTTAAAAAACATTATTTCCTTATTTTGCATTATTGTCCATTATTTCCTTATGATTTCTGTGAAGAAACCTGTAGTTTGGTACCAACTATAGGCAAACAGACACAGGGGTCTGAGACTGTTAGATCAGTTAACTGTTCATATTGGCTTGCATATTAATTTGTCAAATAAATGGCTCCTTTTAAATCCCAGAGATTATGTATTAGTCATTGATTTACTTCATTTATCTTGATTCGTGTGCTGTTTGTGTATTTGCAGACACTGCTAGCATGTGTAGCTCCCTGCTGTCATCGCTTAGCATTTGTGAATAACTGGACACATACAAACCGATCACTCCATTTTACCTGCAGTTAGTACCAAATGAGTAGGATCTTTCCAGGAAAGCTCATGAGATTATTTAGAAATACAGTGGAATTTATGGACTAGTCAAATAAAGCATTATTCACATATGCAGCAGTACCTTCCAAGAACCAAAAACAGATTTTGATGTGTCAAATTGGTGGAATTCCCTTTAAAAATACATTTCAATATAATAGGTTTGTATGTGAACATAGCAGAGGTGTTACCAGTACCGAGCCCCGTTTGGACCTGTCTCGACTGGGAGGTCCAACAGAAGGCTTAACCAGATGGATATTCTAAACCAACCAGTTAGTCTTTTCAGAGATTAAAATTATACCGTGAAACATGAAGGGCCATGACCATTTCCAGAATGATTCTGACTGAACATGTGGAGGGTGTGAACAGATGCCTGCCTGTGTACTGTCAGTACCAACTGTACCAGTTTCACTGAACACTCCCATGCAGCCTCAGTCTATAGGCAAGGAGACGCCCACCTGTACCGTCTTCATGCACAAGAAGGTAAGAGGGAAGGTGCTAAAACACTGAAGTGTCTTAGAGATGAGGAGAGGGATCTTTAGCAGAATGTTTTAAGCTGTGACACTGAAGTGTCTTAGAGATGAGGAGAGGTGAGGGATCTGTAGCAGAATGTTTTAAGCTGTGATGTAATGCCAATAAAATGTTCAGTGGTGATTCAGATGAAACAGTAGAGCCCCGTGTGCCTGCTTTTACCACCACTGTTGTGTCCATAATGTGCAGCAATCTGAGTAAATGTGCTGTACTAATTCCATATGAACATCTGAACTGATCAGAAGTTTGACAATCACTTCAAATGGATTGAAATCTGTGTAAAGTGTCTCCCGTAGACTAATTTTGATCTGGACACACTGTAGATCCACTTCTAAAGAACACCTTGTTATGGCTTCATTAAAAACATTAAAAAGTGCTGTGGTCCACATTAAAGTCTGTTCGAAGGAATGCGAGGACCAATGGTTTCATGCCTTTTACTGTGACTTATGTGTCCTGAACTTCACTCCTGGGGAACAATTCCATCCATTTGTTTTCCTGCTCACATGCAGGTGACCTCAGCCTTCCCCTCTTCCTGCTCAAAGCCACCTTCCTCCAGGTGGGGCAGGGTGCTGGGATACCTCCCCCCAAACACCGGAAAGCCCACAGTGCCTCCTGCAGTGGGAGAAAGCTCCTCTGGAAGGGCAGCACTAGACACGTCGCTGTGCACGGACAGAGCCTGGAGACAGGAGGCAAACAGCTGTTGGGTCCAATTTTAGATCCTGACTACAAATACGTAACATTTTGAACAATACCTGTTCTATGTGTATTTCTCAAACTAAGCTCCAGGGACTACTTCTGACATTTCCACTGTACTCAGGCTTTCTAACTGGGGTTTTGATACCAAGAGACAAGCTCTTTGGAGTTTGTTCCAAAAAAATGTTCACAAGCCTCAGTGACTGAAGGAATGATAATACACATCTTTTAGAAGCGCGACGGACAAGCGGTGTCTAGTGTAGTAGTAGAAGTTGTGACTGCACTCTGACTGAGCCATGAAATGTGTTCAGTATTTGGCTTTTGTAAATGGAAATTATGATTTCCCCAGGGTGATGATTCAGGAAGGTTGGTCTCAGAGTAGAAATACAAAATAAAATTTAAGAAAATACTGTCAGAACATTAAAATGTACAAAAAGAATCTTAAAATGCAGAATAAAGTCACAGAATATCTGCATCTGCATAGCATGGACGAGAAAACGAGGAGGCAACACCAAGTTGCTGATCTGTCTATTTCTAAGCACTCTGACCTGACTTGGATCAAAACATGTCTCAGAATAAATTTTGTGGTTTGGAGTTTTTCACGGATGTCTCAGCAACCACTGCTGTGTTCACCCTCACTGAGCCGCAACCTGAGTCTGAGCATGTGAAGTGCAGTTTTGACTTTGTCCACCAGAGGGCAGCGTTTTCCCTGCGACTACAGCCTACAGTAAAAACATCTTCATCCATGGATGGGTTCCTCCCGCAGTCCACAGACATGCAGGCTGACTGTAGCTGAGAGTGTGAGAGGCTCACCTGGTTCCTTGGCTGTCCTCCTGCCTGACTCCTGACCGGCCTCTGGAGAAACACAACCTGCTTTGTGGCCAGGTTCCCATCACTACACACAAACACAGATTATGGAACAGGCTTAAAAATGGTATTAATACAGCACACACTAAAGCAGTGAAACGTCTGTCAGAACGATATGATGTGTACAGAGGGTGCCGCAGATACCTGTCATGTCGGATGATGGGTGTGGGCAGCACGCATGTGAGCAGCCAGCCAAACTCGGCCAGAGTGTGAAGGAGGGGCCCATAGTCTGTTTTCACACTGGAGCCCTGGATGTAAACACAATACATACACATGCTGTATAAGAACTGCCTGCACAGACATACACTCCAGACGATGTGAGCTACCCTGAGTGGGTGCCATTTTTTCTTTATCTCAGTTGTTGGTTCATGCTATTGTGACCCTAGCTGAAACACTTGTGACAGGTTCAATAACAGGATGTGTGAAGTCACTCTAGTGAGGCTAGAGGCATCTGTGTGCACAAACATAAGTGGACCATGTCGGGGACCTTGTGCCTCCCTCTCTACGTTCACTCTGTTAAAAAAAGCAAATCTTTGTTAATTTTGTCATTTTGATGTATAAAAACAAAATTTGGTATCTGCACAGGCCCAGAACGGCTGCAGCTACATGAGATGATGTTTTTTGTAGCTTTGGTGAATTTACCGTGTGCTACCCTGTCGCACTGCACGCTCGATTCAGGACACATTCATTTTCACATCACGTTGAGGTTCTTCAGCCTGTTACTGACCTCGATGACAGTCCACTGCTCTACGACGATGGTGTCGTTGGGGGGAGGAGAAGTGCTTCTTTCTTCATACACAAACAACCCCTCCAGAGACCTGGGCACCGGCTCACCTGAAGCACACACAGAATTTGACTGGAACACGTGTGCAAAAACCATGCTGGCATGTTAGAATCCAGATGTACAGGACAATTATCCAACACATGTTTAAAGGTGCATTAACTAAGATATTCCACAGTGCCTGATAAACCCAGTGACAGAAAGTTGTTGGGTGTCAAATTAAAAACATTTGTGCTGAAGTCTGTGCAGAGGGACCATGACAGTTAGGGGATGTCAGTGAGCTGGTAATGGCCCAGTTATTAGAAACAGGTTTGTGAGTTCCCATGTGTTCATGGAGTGTTGTCTTGCTGTCTGTGTGCAAACATCACAGTATGAGTGTACACTCACTGGCCACTTTATTAGGTACACCTGTACAATAGTATGCACATCAATGCAACACTTCCGCCTTAACATCCGTGTTTATGAAGCTCATGTTTCAGTTTTTGGTGAAATTGTCCTAAACAGTTATAGTTGTGCTCATAGTTATAAACATAGGTGGTGTTGGACTGGGCTACATTATATTTGGAAGTGTCTATTTTTTTGTCCTTCCCAGCTACAGACATGAGAGGGTCCGAATATTAGGAACACTTCTTGAATATAATGTAGTCCAGTTCAACACTGCCTTTAACTATGACCTCAATAATAAACACTGAATTTATACATGTACGACAATCTCACCAAAAACTGAGACATGTTGAACAGGTAGACGTGTTGCATTGAAGTGGATACAATTGTAGAGTGGCCAGTGAGTGGATATATTCCCATTAACTCCACAGTTGATGTCTGCTGCTCTGCAGAGGAACTGGACGTGAGATCAGCGAGGTTGGGCAGACGGCTCCAAATAAAGGAGTGGGGGAGAGACGCCACAACAGGAAGCGACTGATTTTATGAGAAAAGATAAAAATGCAAAGGGCAGAAGAAGAATGACCAACACTAGTTAACCCTTTGCATCTACATCTTCCTGCTCTTCACTTTTATTTACAAGCTAATATTTGTGGAAGATCTGAAAGAAAAGCAATCAAGTGAAACACGATACACTGTTGCACTTTATGCATTAATTGAGTCAATGAAGAAGAAATGTTAAAAGGTCAAATATTTGTCTTTGTATCTTTAAGAACCATTTTTAACAGCACTTTTCATGCCACATTCATCATCATATGGTTAACTGAAGGAAAACTATTCATTCTGGTATTAAAGACAAAAAGCTAATTGTCCTGACTGGAGCTGAAACCTTTAATTGATTGACAGTTAATCATCTATTAAGCAGGCGGTTCTTATACAGCATGAGCTAAAATGCCAAATAAAAACACGCTTATTCCTGCTTCTCCATTGGTTTTATATACAAATCCACAATCACAAATCTTGTATTCTTTACTCGAAATACATTTTTGATAACTTTAATTACTAGTTTCTTTTCAAAACCTGGTCAATACAAAATTTACGGTACAAATGTAAAACTTTATTGATTTCTGGTGGAAAATTCACAAGCTACCCAGAAGAACATAAAGTATTTCAAATTATAAGCGTATAAGATACTTAAAACTAGCTCCAGCTTTGCCAGCTGCAACATTAAATGTGATGAACTCGATATCAGAAATTATAATCAAATCATATCATATTCATTGTTAAATGTGCCATTATGCATTAGTACCTTTAGTACTTTAAGTATGTTTGATGCTAGTACTTTGTACTTTTACAGTTGCGCGCTGGGTAGAGCAGTAGTCTCCCAACCAAAAGCTTGAAGGTTCGAACCTCAGTACCCGCAGTCCACATGTTGAAGTGCCCTTGGGCAAGACACTGAACCCCCAAGTTGCCCGTGATGGCAGCGCCTATGCACGCAGCAGCCCTCGGCTCCAAACAAGATTTTGTTGTATGTGTCACAATGACAATAAAATAAAGCTTCTTCTTCTTGTTCCTTTTACTTAAGTGAGGGATCTGAGTATTTTTTCCACCACTGAGGTCACAGAAAAGGCTAACACTGAAATACTCACTGTTAGCTATATTAGAGCATACTGTATATACCACAAAGTACAACAGACATATAGCAACTACTGGTGTGGAAAGCGCAGAGGGGTTAGAGCTAAGCTAAAGCTAACACCACATCGGCTCTCTTTACCCAGCATTTTCTTCGCCAATGTGCACTGCTGTTGTTGCACTTTTGGTTAGATGCTAAGCTGCATTTCATTGCCTTGTACTTGTACATGGGTAATGACAATAAAGTTGTATCTAATCTAATATTTGTAAACTGAATGTTTTATAACTTTGGAATATTAATGAGACAAAAAGCAACACCAGCTTGAGGTTTCTGCTACTTTTCACACATTTGCAGACCATACAAGTAATTCATAAATCACTAGTGAATGTAAGTTAGTTGCAGTCTTATTTTTACCTAATGTTTACGTAGCCAACTGGGAACTGGTCCATCAGGGGACAGACACCCACTGCTGGTGCCACAGTGACTCCAACCTTAAACCAACCTTTATGCGTGTCCCAGTAGACGAAGGAGTCCACAAGTGACCACCCTTTGCGGTAATAGGTGGCGGTCAGCTCCAGCCAGTCGGCCTCCAGGGCGCTGACCACGTGACCCTTCCTGGAAACGCGCATTGAGAGCGCCCCTTGGTGGTACTGACAGCCCAGTGAGTCCAGAGGAGTGCAGCCAGGAGCCCAGGAGTGGAAGAAGACCAGCAACCGCAGGTCTGCATGTAAAAGGAAGGAGAAAGCAGGGCTGGACGTTAACTTCCATTTCTTACGGTGTTAAAGGCTCAGGGGCATGAACAGAGGCTTTCACAGAGGTGTCTCCCAAAATGTGAAACTGGGATCTCTCTCTGATAAGGCACCACTGATAAAGAGTTTATAGGCTGTAATTAACTGATTTATTTAAGTCATTTACTAATTCTTTATAGATCTGTTGTATAATCACTTCATTAACATTTACAACTGCAGACCTGAAGGAGGGTAGATCTGTGGTTTAGTGACATTAATATGTGTGCCTGACTAACTTTTGTCAGTGGCTCAGTAGATACTGAGTGAAACCCTTTGGGAATGTCGTACTATCATTTATTTCTGTTCATAATAATATAAAACACTGATAATACTGTAGTACTGCTGGTGACACAGACAGACTGAACAGAAGGAAGCAGAGCAGAAATGGTCTCACCCGGACTGTGGATGTTTTCCTCCAGCTCCCTGTCTCCAGGCGGGGTACAAGGAGGGCTGCGGGGAGGGGAGTGACAGCCCCTCTTTGGACTGTGGACCCTGCCATTTGTGCTCCCGCTCACCTGCTGGAGGACTGAGCCGATGAAGCGAACGCCTCCTCGGGCGCTGCTGTTCACCTGCCAGAAAGAAAAACAGCTATCTACTTCAACATCACACAAAGCAACACAACTCTACCGCTGTGTCTGCAGCCTGGTTCTTTCCTTCTCCACAGCCTGTTTTTGGCTCATTATCTTACTACATGTTGAAACCCTGAGAAGCTGTGACTTCCTTTGTTAAAGGCCTTTTTCCAAATGATACTTCAGGGGGTACACTCTTTTCCAACTCTGCCTTTTGTAGGTCAGGACACCTGTAGGAACTGTTTGCATTTTTGAGGCTTCATTTACTTCCACTGCTGCAGAAAAGATGGAACTTAACCTGTTTCTGGATCCCTGAAAAAAGCCTGGTTTACATGAAATGTACCTACAGTCTTAGTTTTTGGTTACATTTCACCTCTGGCAGTTCTTAGCTTTGTACCGTTTTCTTCACTGGACTCGGGCTGTTCTAAAACTTTTGACCGGTAGTGAATGTAGCAACACATAAGCAGCTGCCATAAATGTCAGAGTGTGACTGACTCTGTCAATGAGCGCCCGGACAGCGTCGCCTGTCAGTGAGTCTCCAGGTAACGGCCATTCCTCCACCCTCAACACAGGCACGCTGTGACACATGGGTGCTGTCTGCTTACTGCGAACACACAGACAGGCAGAACATCTATTAGACAGTGGGACATGTTCAGCAGTGTGTTTGACATGGTCTTCTCTGTTCAGGTCAGTGGGGAGTTTGTGTGTTAGTGGCACAGACCTACTGAACCTGTCCATCCAGAGGGTTCGCAGCTTGTAACTGTCACAAGCTTCAGACACCAACACATAAATCATTTATCAGGACAATGCTACCAGCTACTGTCCAAGCAATTACACAAGAGGTTAACAACTATTTAGTTTTGCATAACAATGCTATCTACTCCCATCCCCAGTTCACCTCTGCTGCCACAGTCATCTGATGCCACCTGTCAAACCTCAGCGATTTTTCATTTCCATTGGCTCGGCTGGTTTCCTTCCAGCCCCAGCTTGTGCCTCTACACTCCCTGACAAAAGTCTTGTCGCCTATCCAAGTTGTAGGAACAACAAATAATAACTTGACTTCTAGTTGATCATTTGGAATCAGAAGTGGCTTATATGAAAGGCAAAGGCCTCTAGATTATGCTTATTTTACCAAAATAAAATCTTATCATTCCTTGATTTTGAATTATTTAATTAGGACAAAAAGGTCCGACTTTGCTTAGACAAAAGTCTTGTCGCATAACAACATAATGTACAGTACAGAATTGTGTATGCCTCCCATGAGCTTGGAGGACTGCATCCATACGTCTCGGCAATGACTCAAATAACTTAATTAAGTTAATTGAATTAATTAATTAAATTATTATTCATTAATTTAATTAATGACGTCATCTGGAATGGCTAAGAAAGCATTCTTGCAGGACTCCCAGAGTTCATCAAGATTCTTTGGGTTCATCTTCAATGCCTCCTCCGGGAGGCTGAAGTATGAGAAGGAGCGCCACAATGGTGAAGAATTTGCCCTCTCTTTTGGTTTGGAATGTAATGGGCAGCAAGAATGTCTTGATACTTCAGGCTGTTGATGTTGCCATCCACTCTGCAGATCTCTCGCACGCTCCCATACTGAATGTAACCCCAAACCATGAGTTTACGAATGTAAGGGGCAGCAAGAATGTCTTGATACTTCAGGCTGTTGATGTTTCCATCCACTCTGCAGATCTCTCGCACGCTCCCATACTGAATGTAACCCCAAACCATGAGTTTACCTCCAATGAACCTGACTGTTTTCTGTGTGAATCTTGGTTCCATGCGGGTTCCAATAGGTCTTCTGCAGTATTTGTGATGATTGGGATGCAGTTCAAAAGAAGGATATACAGCGGATGATGATGATTCATTGGAAAAATCAACCTTCTGCTACTTTTCCACTGTCCATCCTTCCTGCAAGCTGTGGGCCTTGGCAAATGCAACACGATTTTTTAGTTGTCTTCTGTTTAATGCTGGTTTCCGAGCACTAATTCGGCCATTGAGACCATTGTGTGAGAGAATTTGACAAACTGTTCTTGTAGATACAGGGGTTTCTGGTGACCAGTTTTTATGTAGCTCTGCTGTAGTTGAAAAAGGGCTGGCCCTGGACTGTCGAAGCAACAAACGGTCCTCTCGAACAGTTGTCTTACGGGGTCTGCCTGACCTGGGCCTGTCATGAACTTCACCAGTTTCTTCAAATCTTTTTCTTATCCTCTCCACTTGACGTTTAGATACATTAAAGATGTCTGCCACCTCAGCAGGAGACTTGGTCTTCAGGCTCTTGATGAGCAGCACTTTGGTCTGTGGTTGAATCTTTGGCATGCTGTCAGAGGTCAGGTTGCATTTCAAATGAAGGTTGGGTGTGCTGGGGTTCTTCTTATACACACCTGGGGATGTGTTAATTACAGTATCTGTCACAGGTGACGCTCTAATCTGTGATTGGTTGAATCCTTTAAAGATACAGCAAGACTTTTGTCCTTGCAGAAACAGATGTTATGGGCTTGATCAAGCTGTGAACATCAGGACACTTTTTAATGGTTTCATTTTGTACCCAGTTATTAATGTTAATGCCCTTGACATTAAAATTAATTTATTGTGACAACTGAATGATTAGAAATAAAGTTATATGACATTTTAGGTTACTATGTCCTTATAGGACAAGACTTTTGTCAGGGAGTGTACATCGTAGACTGCATCTGTGCAGGTATGATCACAGCTGATCACTGGAGGTGCTGCGCTCGAATGAGGGAGACAACGTCATTTCCTGTTGCCATCTTTGTTTATGTGATAAGAAATGACCACAGCTGAGAAATGAATTAAAATAATATTTTTCCTGGACCAGGCCAGGATTATGTTTGTTTCTGGATCATTGGAAGAGTCTATGAGGATTTTGGAAATACCTTCAGAATTTGGGTGAGCGCTGTCAGGAGAGTTAGCGCTAGAGTTAGGGTTAGCTAGGGCTAGACACCATACAGAGAGATGTAAAGCAGGGCAGGCCAGAAAAGCAGACCTCTCAGGAAAACGGGCCTCGTTTCTATACTGTTATTTACTATTGTGTGGGTGTGTTCGTCAGTGTACACGGTGACACAGATGATGACTTGATTACCAATGAAGTGATTATCATATAGGATGCCTTGTAAAGTTTGAACATTTCGGCGCATTTATAAAGTGGTTTTGAGCCGAGTGCTATGCTCGGCCCCTGATGAAGATGTCTGTCGAAACGCTGGGCTGCTGAAATGAACATGTCTCTGTGCGGTCCTTTGTCAACCGGCTGAACTTAGTGTGTATGCCCATACAACTTATCTGACATCATTACTCTGCTATTTTAATCGTTCTCATATTCCAGTACAGATGAAGACGGAGGAGAGGTTTGACCAAATAGGAAACGTTATCCTTTTGTAAGTATAAATATCCATACTGCTGCTACTAGCTCATCCTGAGTCTGTATTACAAACTGTCAGAACACCACCGTAATCTAACCTAATTCTGTGGGAAACACTGGCTGCCATTCAAACTTTAAATGGGACCATAGCAGACTAACCACTCTGTCTGTCTCTTACAACTTTCACTTTAGGTTTAAAAGAGGGTTCAGATTCGTGTACCTGGGTCTGGGACGGGCCAGGATGGCACGGTACAGCAGGCTGAAGGGCAGCGAGCGTGTTCGGCCCACGGACAGGATGATTGGGTGCAGGGCGGCCAGGACATAACCTTGTGTGTAGTAGGGCTGCAGAGCCTGAGGCAGCTCGGAAAGTGAGGCCACATACTGCACCGTGGGACGGCTTCCTGTACAGACACACAGGTGCACACGTCAGGTTACTGCCACATGCAAATCAAATCTGTAAATGCCCTCTGATGTTTACGTTTCACAAGAGTGCCTAACCTCCACATACACTAACAGTTAACCATTAGTTAACTTCACCACAATGTGTAAGTGTTATATAGGACACAAAGAAATGCTGATTATAGATTAAACTGCTGAATGTTTTTCCAAACAATCCATCGACTTTTGGTCTATAAAATAAAAACAACACGTCCTTTTCTGTTCATCACCTTAGTAACTTCCTTTGTTTTAATTCAGATACCAAGCCAGATTTTATTTAAACCATTTCTTTTGTATTACAATAAGAACTTTAGAGGATTGTGCAGACTTCATGGAAATAAAGACCACAATTTGGAAGTATTACTGTACTGTGTTTTGTTGTGCTAGGTGTTGTGGTGGCCCACAACAGTGTCACCTGTGGTGCCAGCAGTTATAGCTGCAGAGCACAGTCGGTGCTGAGGAGACGATTGTGTGCACGACTCGTGTGCCGTTCATCATGAAAAGCTAGCTTTTAGCATCACCACACTTCCTGTACTCACAAAAAGTGTCTGTTCACAGAGGCTTGGCTACGTTCCCCTGTGCACACACATGCACAAAAAGTCTATTTAAAGCATCTCAAACACAGTAAACAGTGCGTTTTGCATGAAGGAGGATTAAGAGAAAGAAAACTTAGCAGTGAAACAGTGAAAAAGAGAAAGTGTGTGCGAGAGTGAGAGAGAGAGAGAAATTCTTCACTACTCCCCCCCTTTCTCACCAACAAACACCCCAGAGACCGATCACTGGAGCCTCTGAATGTGATGTGGCTCCATTATGAGACTAAAGACCATCAGAACCTCAATGAACCCAATAAAACAGGGGCTGGGCAAACAGTTTACTGGCATTC
>NW_018128146.1:459041-467500 GCF_001952655.1 Monopterus albus | reverse complement strand
GCTCAGGCTGAAGTTATATTTAACTTGGGCTAGAGGACAAAGTTGATGCTTCACAGTGGATGCCTTCCTTTTCTTCAGAGGCAAAACAGACAACAAACAGAGTCAAACGTGGATCATTAGCAGCATCTGGAAGTTGACACCAGGAAAAAAGCTGAACCAGGCTGCAGTTAAAAGCTCCCAGGAGGCTCAGAGCCACAGGCCCCCGCTGGAATCTTACTGGTTGACTCCTGTGTGCCCCTACCAGACAGCGAAGGTGATATATAGTTGGCCTGATAATAGGTAGACACAAAACAACCATAAACAGACTCAAAAGGAACACAAAGAGACACACAAAGACCAAAGAGATGCAAACCGATTCACAATTAAACACAAAACCACCACAGAGACTCACAACATCTAGCAAATGCCACAAAATGACTACGACTACAAATGATGCTGCCACATTGTCTCCCGTCTCAGGGTCTTGCTCTTGTGTAAGCTGGGGAGCTATTTATTGACTTTAATGTAAATATTAATAACGTACCAGAGCTTCACATCTGAGACTTCACATATTTTTAGTCATTGTAGGAACAAGCCCCTCTTCTTTGAGTCTGCACCAGTCTGAGGTTTCTACCCCCCACACCCACCTCTAACCAAAGCATTTGTTGCAGCCTTTTGCCTAAGGCCTCTGTTCAGGGCTGTGTGGGAGAAAAGATGAGGAGGAGGGGGAGAGGAAGAAAAGGGGGGAAGACATAGAAGAGGGAAGCGGCAGGGGGGGGGGTGAGTTTGGGGGTTGAGCAACAACTGAGGGCACAGAGCTGAGAACACAAGGAGGGCCTGGAGCCAAACAGGGCTACGAGATGGATTTTATGATGCGTGAATGAGAGAGCTCGGGAGGTGTGAAGTGGAGGAAGCTGCCTGGTAACAGGGAGCGAAGGAGACACACATGCTCTGCAGCCTCATTTACATCATCGGGTCCATCACACCCGATCCATGGGTGCGTTTACACTTGCTCTTGTTTCAGTTCTGCAAATGAGTCAGGTGGGGCTGACTGGTCAACAAACTTCAAGTGAAGCAACTCCACAAGAGGGAGTGATACTTGACTGCTGATGACACCACCATCCTGGGCCTCATCAAGGGGGGAGATGAGTCGTGCTACAGAAGCCTGGTGATCGAGATTCTTGTTTATGGAGAGGAGAAAGACCTCATCCTCAACATAAACAAGACAAAAGAAATAATAGTAGACTTCAGGAACAACCCCTCCCCTCTGCTGCCTCTGACCATCAAATCAGTGTTAGTGACAGAGGACAAAACTACCATCCATATTCTGCACAAAAATATATTAAACACAGCTGCAGTGAAGGGGCTTGATAGAAAGCAGCCCAACTGCTGACCCTAACACGGCTACTGAAGGGCATTTAACCCACAAACCAGCAGACACATCTAAACCTCTCTGGAGTCATGCACAGTCCCTACACTGCCCCTCAATTCTCCTCAAAATTTAATAATCAAAACACTGTAATCCAAAATAATCCAGTCTGGCCTGTTAGATTCCCAGATTAGTCAGAGATTACAGAAAACTGCTCTCATCCCTGGAACGATGCAGAGTACAGACGTCAAATCACGACAGTGGGCCGAGGCTGAGGGAGGTCAAACCACTGTCTCTCTGTGACTGGGAGATCCATCCATCCATCCATCCAGAGACGAACACATGCTGCTTCAGGTTAAGTCATCTCTCCACTCATCTAGTCCTGAAACTAGTACTGCCCCCGTATCCTCGTCTCCTTTCATGGTGTCATTCAAGTCTTTGCATGACACTCCTGCACGTGCAGTGAGGCCGAGAGTATTTTCCCTCAGGATGGCCTCTAACCTCAGGCTGAGTTCAGACAGAGAATCGTTTGTCATGAGAGGACACACCAATTTTGTTGTTACAGGAGCATGCTAGTTTTCTTCAGAGGATGTTCACTTGGAGAGCTACATGATGTACATGGAGTTAGCTTGTGTGACAAATGCAATGACCAGTTTGCAGTGACAAGATCATTGATTATAAAGTTCACAGGCTTCTTGCTCTCACAGAAAGACAGGCACACAAACACACACACACACACACGATATGTACACCATACAGTATACACTGCACCGTATATGGTAATCAGCTCAGGCAAGTATTAGCCATTCGGTACTCTGATGTGCTGCCTCTGGCTGCAGGCCCATGTCTCCTAGTGGGAGGAAACGAGGCCAAGCTGACTGGGAGCACTGCTACTGCTGGGAAGCCCATGTGTGTGTGTGTTTCTTCATTAGAGGAAGATGAAAGTGTTACAGTCACACAGTCTCTGTCCTAGAAACACTATCATTTCAAGCAGAGGCCAAAGCACAGTGTAAAGTGGCTTCACAGCTCATTATTCTCTGGAGAGGTCAGGGTTTTTGCAGGGAAAGACCTGTTTTGGACAGGCCTATTTTCTAGTTAACACTAGTCAAGTCAAATCAAGTCATTAGTATAGACAAATAATGATGAGCCTCATCTGTAGTGTCCTGCATTAGTAAGATTATCCACATTAATCTGCCTGACATGAGGCAGAAAGGAGCCAAAAACCAACCACTACTCAACTCAATCGACCTGTTGTCCAGAGTTCGATGACTTTTCATGCACTCTTCATCACCCCACACTGTACCACTACACCTCACTGACATAAATCATAGCTACAGCTCATGAGGCACCTTTTCCAGTGCAGCTAGGATCCATGAGGAGTGCTAGGAACATCCAGTGAGGCTGCATAAAGCCATCAGAGGAAATTGGCTCCACAAGAAAAAGCTGTACAGCGTCTGCAGGCCATGTGCTCGTCATGAATGCACTGACAGATTTGTTATTACTGCTCCCAACATCTGCACACAACCTCCTCTTTTAACAGATCTTCTGTTTAAACTGGCAGTTAGCTCCACCTCAGCCACAACAGTAACACATGAAATCATCCGTAATAATCTAATGATATATAACAGGATTGGACTTTAATAGTCGGTGCAGGACTTGTACCACCACTGATACTAGTCCAGTCATGCCCAGACATTTGATGATAATTACTTTTACTGGCCAAGTATGTTACACAAACAAAGAATTTGTCTCCGGTACAGAATGGAGGTGGCCATCTGCAGCAACAACTCACACACCGATCATGCCAATGTCCCTGCAGGGCGCTGCCCTGGCCATCCGGGGGTTTCAGTGTCTTGCCCAAGGACACTTCAACACTTGGAATGGGGGGACCGGGAATCGAGCCACCGACCAATCTACCTCCTGAGCCACAGCCACACCAATTTCAACACACCTTCTAATGAACATTACAAATACTTTTTTTTAACAACGTTGAGTAATTTCAGAAAACGTCAGCAATTTGCTCGTGAGGTTGGTGTATTTCTGTTTCCCTGGCTTTGTTCTGTGAGACAGGTGAGAACACTTTGTGTGAATCTGGCAGCAGAGCAGGCGTCCTCTCCACCGCACAGATGGATTCAAACTGGAAATCAAACCCTGCCAACAGGCTCATCTGCAATGAGAACACAGTCTGGTTGAAGTCTGGCTCACAGCCAGGACAGCGCACTGTCAGCTTCACAGATCTGTCATTTGGTCAAGACAAGCTTGACAGACTAACCCAAGACTTAGACTGCACCTAGTTTTTGACTAAAACCATAAAATGAGATGACTAACACAGACCTTACTGAAGCAAATGGTTTACGGTGTTGTTAAAAACCGAGAAGAATATAGTTGCCTCTGCCAGTCGTCACCAGACGGCACATGACAGCTGGAGCCTGGAATCAGAGGGGTTTATCTTTAGCTGTGCCAATTATGGGCCTTCACACTTAGAGAGAGATGCATATTCACACACATTCAAACATAAATCTGTTTACTGAAGCTGTGTAAAGGGTTCAGCTCTCCAGACACATTAAGAGGAGGTCGGACATGCATCTGACCAGATTTGGGCCTCTGAACATTGCTGTGACTTTGCAGGTGGAATTTCTCAGATATGTGGTGCATGTCTGGCTCGGGACAAATCTCCCAAACAGCTGGATACAGCTGATCTGCCAAAAAACCCGAGAGGACAACAGCCACTGCTGTCTCACATTCTAGATGTATGACTGAGACTGAGTTCTGTCTAGCAGCAGCAGCAGCACAGTTTACCCCCGATATAAATCAAACATGAACTTGGAGCCTTCATCTAATTGAACGTAGAAGCCTGTGAGATGTATTGGGATTACTGGAGCAAACTGCAGTTTGTTTAAAGTGGATGTACAGACAATCAGTGACTCACTCTCACACAGGTTGTCTGAAGTGCTGCATTTATGATTCTGTGTAAAAGCAGAACTTACAGTATGACTCCCAGTTGCTGACACATTCCAAGTGCCCCCTTTAAGTTCCAACTTTAGGGTGGAAAACCCTTGAAAACAGTATCTCCACAGGGGTACTGACTATTCCCGCCTGCCGCCTAGCCAAGGTTAGAACATGGGTTTTTCCAGCTACCAGTAGTCATGTCAAACAGCCATGGAGGAGCTCTGGGCAGCTGAAAGTCTGAACCAGCAGCTGCCAGAGTGAAGAGGTTTTGCACAGAGAGAGTGGGACAAAGAAAGAGCAACAACCAGGGTTAATATGGGTTTGGCTGTTTGACATAATAGCAGCCAGAGGACTCAGACTGGATCCAGATGTGGCGTTCTTCTGTCTGGATGTGTTAGCATCTAAAGCTAAAGTTTAAAATGATCTTTATGTGTGGTTTGTCCGGCATGATTATGTTTCAGCTTTGGCCCAAGCTTAAATCTTCTGTTATAGTAAATGAAATATCCCTAGGTTTAGACTGTTGGTCTGACAAATTAAAACATCTGAAGACATCACTGGAAAAATGTGACTGACATTTTTTAATTATTATTTGTAAAATATTTCGACATTTTGATGCTTCTATTGATAGCAGCCTGAGAATTTATTGGATTTCAGGACAAAATGACAAAGATGCTACACAAAACAATTCATTACAACAATAATGACAATGAAATGAACTATTAGCCCAAACATGCTGAATGCTGGACACAGTCGCGAGAAGGTTGGGAACACACTTCACTTCCCTGACTCTCCTGCTTTGGAAAACAGCACTCTCCTCTGTGATTCATTAGTGTCGGCCTGCTGTTTAAGTGCCAGGCTAACAGAACCAATCGCCATTAACTTCCAAATAGGTCACAGTCACAACAGCCAATCGGAGGACCAGATGACGGGATTATCCTGGAAACATGGCCGCCCTGGGCCATCTGAGATTATCGCACATGTCCAAATTAGATTCCTTATTACAGAGTACTGCATGTTGCAGCATACCGACCACATGAGAAGGGCTGTGTGTGCACGAGTGTGCTGAGGGAAGAAGGCAGGAAAAACACAGGGCGACCTATTTCTAGCCAGGCTGAACCACCAGGCCTGTTGCTCTTAGATGCTGTAACATATTTAAACCAGTAGTATGGACACTAACTGCACCCAGTCTGGCCGTACACTCAGCTGTATTGCACTTCCCAAGCAGCTCAGGGAAACACAGCTCCTGTGGGAATAATAAGACAACACTGTGCTAAAATAAATCGGATGTGTGTCTGTGGCCAGGGGCCGTGTTAAGGCTGAACAAACAACGAGGAATGTTTGGGTCAAAAGAAGAAACAAATAAAGGAAAACACTAAATATCTGTTGAGAGGAGGCTTATGATAATTAATACTACATTAGTGAGAAATGCAGAGGAAAGTGACAGAATAAAACATAAAAACTAGAGCTGGAGGAGTCAGGCTAGTCAGTCAGCCAGTTATTTGACTGGCAGAAGACTGCTTCTATAATTTGGTATTTTGTCTTTATATATGGTCACTTACCTGCATGTGTCATTATACTATTACCATTTTACCCAACTCAAGCTCATATGAGGTTTTGCTGACAGTTTGGGATCCAACGGAGTTACGAGATTTAGTCACAAGCCCTTGTTACGCTGCTTCTGTTTTTATTGGTTAAATGTTTGTAAAAACCCACAGACAGGCATAAAAGGTGATCAACAGCCCTGATTTATGAACAAATAAAAAAACAAAATAAGGACATAGGAGGTTTCTGCCAAACAGCAGAAACAGCAACAGTATCTTGTCTGATAGAAAAGTGAATATCTTTGTGTTTTGGACGGTTTATCAGACATCACCAGGCATCTACAGACAGCACCATGGGGGACTCCAGTCAGGCTTAAGTGGCAAATTTGAGGACTAACGCTTGTAAATGGCTCGACTTTGCTTGATTCTGACCACAGTAACTTGGGACTTGCTTGTGACTTACTCCCACCTCTGGTTAGTTGGTTAAAACCACTGAACCCTTATGTTTAAGAAGCTGGAACCTGTAAACATTCAGCATTCTTGATTAACTGATTATGAATGACGAATAAACTAATCAATGAATCAACCACTTGCTCTAACGTTACTGCTGATTACATTTTCTGTCCACTGACTTGTAAATGAATCACCTACTGTTTTAGGACTAAGGCAAAGACTGTTCCTCTTTTACCAGGATTGGTGTGGACGTGTCCTGGTGAATGAGACACATCTCTGCTGATAGCTGGACTTTCATTTTAGTCATTTTTCAAACTAAAACATCCCGTTTGCTGCTGCAGCTCCACACATATGAGAGTTAACTGTGAAACAACCCATCTTAGTGGGCTGTGACATGTCTAACTGTTTTTAAAGAAAGCTATTAATCAACTCATCTAAGAAATAACAGGCAGGATCATCAATAATGAAAATAACTAGTTGCAGCATTGGACTAAACTGTGTATTCGTACCTTCCAGACTGAAGTCGAGCAGCACATACTCGTACACAGTGTCCGTTTTGGTCTCCACTTGCGGTCTTTTCAAGGTGGAGTAGATTTTCCCGGGACTGCTGTCCTCCGGGTCTTCCAGCTTCCTCAAGCCGCAGCCCATGGCCTCCGAGGCGCGGTGGGAGCACCGGAGGAGCCTCTCTTCTTCTAACTTTACCGGGACCGCTCCATCCCGCCTGTGTCGCCGCTGTGAATCCGCCGACAGCTCACAGATGATCGGCACAAAGGCGGAGCGAGGACACCGCCAGTTTATGGAGAGAAAAGTTGGAGGATGGAGGGTTGTTCATGTAACAGCAGAGCGGCTGCACGTCTGGACTGTGGACGGGAGAAGGAGCGCGCTCCCAGGGAGAAAAGTTTGCTCCTCAGACAAGCTACTGAGGATCATACAACTTCCGCTGAAAGTTTCAAAATAAAACACTGAGCCAATTTTAAAGTGAGTCCACATCGAAACAATTCGGTGGTTTGTGTACTTTTTTATGTTATTTTTACATACCCATTATGTGCAGGGCCAAATTATGTCCCTGGGAACCTCATGTCTTCTACACTGGGACGAAACACGGAGAGAGGCAGGAAACGGTAGTGGCAGTGAAATCAAACTGGGTCAACTGGAAACTGTTTCTGCTACGATCCTTGGACTCATATGTTGCATATTTTCCTAGTTTGTAGCTGTGGTGGTGGTGATGGGGTTGACTAAATAGTTCAGCTATTGGATTGATTGACATTTGACAGTGACGCAAACAATCAACACAAAAAGTGTCCACAAATGTCCAGAGGATCTCTTGACTTTCACTGTGTTACTATTGCCAACCAGCAGCTCAAACGTTTCACTTAAAGTCTGTAAGTATGTTAACATTGTGTTCACCTTTACCAACATTAAAGTGATAAACACAATAATACATCAATCATTATAATCCAATAATATAGCCTACATTAATGTGAAGTGTACCTTCTGCACAATGACTGCTTTTACTTTTGGTAGGCTACTTGAAGTATATGGTGAACACAGAACTTTCACATGAAACAGAGTATTTTACACTGTGACATTACTACTTTTAAATGATCTGAATACTTCTTCCAACACTGCTCACAAATATAGCAATGCAGACCCACAAACGCTGCCATGATGGGAACAGAAGTCAGAGTGGGGGCAGAGGCTGGGAGCCAGTAAGGCCAGCTGCAGCCCCCCCTGCCGCGCCCCCTGTCTCTCTCTCTCTCTCTCACACACACACACACACACACACACACACACACACACACACACAGACAGGCCGTTTGGATCAGTTTCAGGTCTCCATTAACTGCTCATATGGTCTCAGTGTTGAGACACTTTAGGAGGATACTATAGTTGTTGAACTGTTTCACTGTTCCAGAGAACACAACACAGACCAGTGATTTTATAATCAAGACATGCATAGTGATATTAGAAGGCTGCATTCTGCTGTGATTGATACCAATCATACTGAGCTGTGCATGTTTTCCCATGTGTTTTCAGCCACATTAACAAGTCTTTTGTTTGATTAAATGAAAGGAAGGAGAGGAAGGAAGGAAGCGGCTGAGAGAAGATGAAAATGGTGGAATTCCTAAAAAAAGTCATTTACTGTGTGTAAACTTTGAGTGTATATA
>NW_018128146.1:457853-458763 GCF_001952655.1 Monopterus albus | reverse complement strand
CATTTTGACTTTGGGACTTCCAGCCTGTACTCAGCACAGATGTTTCTGTACACTATGCCAGCCACTTGGTTATGGCGTTCCATGTATGCCCTGCCTGCTAGCATCTTGCACCCCACTGTTATGTACTGGATTGTCTCAGGGGCATCTTTGCACAGCCTGCACCTGGGGTCCTGTCTGGTATGGTAGACCCCGGCCTCTATTGATCTTGTACTTAGAGCTTGTTCTTGTGCTGCCAGGATTAGGGCCTCTGTGCTAATCTTTCAGTCCAGCTTTGTCCAGCCACTGGTAGGATTTTTTAATATTAGCCACTTCTACTATTTGACGGTGCTACATACCGTGCAGAGGTTTGTCCTTACATGAGGGTTCCTGCTCTTCCTTCTCTTGTTCCTTTGGTTTCTGCTCCCTGATGTATTCACTAAGCACTCGGGGCTATCTGCCTGATGTATTCATGGATCTTTGTTGTTTCATCCTGGATAGTGATGCTGACGCTCACTAATCCTCGGCCTCCTTCCTTCCACTTGGTGTACAGTCTCAGGATACTGGACTTGAGGAGAAAAAGGGTTCCTGCTCTTCCTTCTCTTGTTCCTTTGGTTTCTGCTCCCTGATGTATTCACTAAGCACTCGGGGCTATCTGCCTGATGTATTCATGGATCTTTGTTGTTTCATCCTGGATAGTGATGCTGACGCTCACTAATCCTCGGCCTCCTTCCTTCCACTTGGTGTACAGTCTCAGGATACTGGACTTGAGGAGAAAACCGCCATGCATTGTAAGGAGCTTCCTTGTCTTGATGTCAGTGGCCTCTATCTCCTCCTTTGGCCAGTTTATTATGCCAGTGGGGTACCTGATGACCGGCAGGGCGTAGGTGTTAATCACCCAGCCTTTGTTCTTTCCCTTCCGCTGACTTCTCAG
>NW_018128146.1:447053-457209 GCF_001952655.1 Monopterus albus | reverse complement strand
CACTGGGCATTGTTGTTATGTGATGCCTCCTTCTCCCATATGCTCTTCCAGAACTGTTCAGTCTCCAGCCTTAGTGAGTCTGCTCTCATGTTCCTACCCTGCCACTGAGAGTACACCTTGGATGGCTCAGTGGAGGACATTCAGTTTATTCTCCTGGTTTCAACTTCTCTGGTGTACATCTTCAGCCAAGCGGCCAGGGCTGTGAGCCTTTGCTTGGCAGTCTCTAAGGCCTCAGGTATGGACAGTGAGTTTACTTCTTAGGTGCCCCTTTCTTCACCACACCTTTCTGCAATTCCGATAGCTGGCTCTCTATGTTGCCTTGATCTTGGTCTCCAACCTCCTTCTCCATGGAGGATACTGCTCCTTATGGTCTTTGTTGAACTTATAGCCAAGCATCTCAAGGATCACGGTTGCTGTGATGTATATGAGCCTGTTGGTTTCAGTGATGGTCGTAGTAGGGATTGTTCTTAGTGCTGCATTCACATCCTCTAGTAGACTTTCAGAAGGCACTTCACTTAGTCTTGGTAACCGACCATGGGAGTTCCAGGTGTCCATCTTGCTCATGATCTTCAATCTCAGGTCAGCTGCTCTTGAATCAAGCTCATCCAGGCCAGTTACTGGGGCTCGGTACCCAATCTCCAAGCCTGTCGTCCTGGCTCCCCCTTGCTGGAGCATTCGTGTTGTACCTCGTCAATCTCTAGTTGTGACAGTAGGTGCTTCTTGCGGATGTTAAAGCACTGAGCTACTAGTTGTTTCGATGTTAGTGTAGATGTTGGGTTTCAAAGTATCCATAGGTCCCACATCCTCCGTATGTAACCCCTCTTGCTGGGGTTACTTGTATAGTAGCATTCCAATAGTCCCCTGTTTTCCTCTCTTGTCCATGAATGTTGTTTTGTTTTAATAATCAGTATATAACTGTTTATTAATATGCATAAGTGAAAACTGGCAATATAATGTAGGCTAGCAAAACAGTTTTAACAATTAAAATGTTTTCATAGGAGAAGTTATAATTGCAGACAAATACTCACATAGCTGCTTATGACTACATTGTAGTATGCTTTAACTCATTTATTAAATGTTTGCTCACTGCTGGCTCCACCTAAATACACAATAATTAACAATAAAAAGCTGTGCTAAGTAAAGAAACTGAATACTGGTGCACACTTGTTACATGAAGCCTGCGGGCTCAGACACATACTGGCCAGGTGTGTAGTGCTTTGGGATGAAACAGCACTTCAAAAATAACGCAGCGTGGCTCAAACTCGACTGAGGCTCTGACGGGAAACCACTGTCAGTCACCAGCTCCGCCTGGCCAAGACAGGCTGGGAAGAGACCCCAGTGCCCCCCTTCACTAAACACAGAGAAGAGCACTAGAAGGACATGAACAGCTTATACAGCAGTATATTAAACACAAAGGCTGCAACATAAAGGACCCTCTGTACAAATTATAATTCATTACAATCACAAAAATGTAATAGTCAACACTAACAAACAAAAGCTCAAGGTCCACTTGCTACTCTTTTTTGGAGTTTTCACAGTAGTTCAGTCTTGACTGAACGTCTGATTTCAGGAGCATCCTGTCTCAAGTGATGCTGAAAAACTGGTCCATGCATTTGTTACTTCCAGGCTGGACTACTGTAACTCTTTACTATCAGGATGTCCCAATAATTCCCTAAAAAGCCTCCAGTTAATCCAAAATGCTGCAGCCAGAGTACTGACAGGAACTAGCAAGAGAGATCATATCTCTCCCATATTAGCTTCTCTCCACTGGCTCCCTGTAAAATTCAGAATAGAATTTAAAATCCTTCTCCTAACATACAAAGCCCTTAATGACAAGGCTCCATCGTATCTTAAAGACCTCGTAGAGCCTTATCATCCTAACAGAGCACTTTGCTCTCAGAGTGCAGGTTTACTTGTGGTTCCTAGAGTCCACAGAAGCAGAATGGGAGGCAGAGCCTTTAGCTATCAAGCTCCTCTCCTATGGAACCAACTCCCAGTCTCAGTTTGGGAGGCAGACACCCTCTCTACCTTTAAGATTAGACTTAAGACTTTCCTTTTTGATACAGCTTATAGCTAGGGCTGGATCAGGTTACCCTGAGCCTTCCCTTAGTTATGCTGCTATAGGCCTAGGCTGCTGGGGGGCCCCATGATGCTCTGAGTTTCTTTCTCCTCTCCTGTCCTCTCCTCTCCTTTCCTTTCCTTTTCTCCCCACTGTCACCAAGTGCTTGCTCAAGGGGGATTTGTTGGGTTTTCCCTCTGTAATAATAGTGATAACAGTAAGGTCTAGATCTTATTTTGTAAAGTGTCCCGAGATGAATTTTGTTGTGATTTGGCGCTATACAAATAAAATTGAATTGAAATGAACAATTGAGCAAACAAACTTGCTCAGATGATGTGGCTGAAGGTGCCAATTTTTTAAACATTTTATTACCTCATAATCGTTCTCAGCCTGTGTAAATCATTCAATAAAATAAGGATACAGCATCCAACACTATGAGTGACAACGACCATCTTTGTCTCTGCAGTTGTTGATTTGTTTGGTGATAGCACCATCTAGTGTTAATCAGTGTCATATTTCACCAAAGAAAATACACTGAAGTGTATTGTTGATCAGTTTTGAGTCAAAGCTTGCACTGCTTTAACTGGGTTTGAACACATTTTACACAAAATGTTTTGTAAAATAAGCTGAATTTAAACAATTAAGCATTTTATGTCCACATGACAAAACCACTGGTCTGTTGGATTATGTCCTCACACAATGTATTTTACAAAAACAGTGTATCTTATTATGAAGTGTGATAAAAACAAGCAGCACACCAGGTAATTAGTGACAGCACCATTGACTGTAGGCAACTCATTCTAGTTCTTAGTAGAATATACTGTAGATGTACATATCTATAAGCCTTTGGTGTCATCATGATTTCTAAATACATGGGAAATATTGTCTTTAATAAGTCCTGGACAAAACTATGACGATCTGCTTTTCCTGTGCCAGATGAGTGAATAAGCAGTGCTTCAGGGTGCAGGTGTCACTATGACTCAGGAAAGAGAGAGGGAGGGCTTTACAAAATATGGGATATATGCAAGATCAGTACATAACACCAGCTCATCTCTGCATGCAGAAAATCCCCACTAAGTATCCTGAACACTTACAGACACACGAATAGGCTACTCCCTGACACACCTGTCCACATACCTGTGAGTGTGTGTGATGGTGTATGGTGGATCTGCAAAGAGACGATGCAAACACTGAGAAATATATCTTCAGTTGAGAGACATTTGTGACAAAAGTAAGATGAAAATACCCAAGAATTTGCTCTGAAGAACAAAAAGCATGGAGACTGTTGATAACCACTGGCGTGTAGATTTATAGCACTAACAGCATTGTGATTGTTCGGCTTAATCTTCACTCAGCTGGTGTAAATGTCAGGGAGAGAAAGGAATAAGAGTTGAGCAGCCACCCAAGTAGATTACCGTGGCCTGTTTACAGCTAAATGTTTTTTATAGCTGCATGAACAATGGGAGAGTAAACTAAAGGAAGTAGATACCTCTGATATATTTAATAAAGTTTAACAGTGATGCAAACTGTGGTGCTTATGTTTACATGACATGACACAGAGAAGACCATGTCCTGTTCCTCTGCATTACGCATTTTGTTTTTCAAAGGCCCTGAGGACACTAGAAAACAAACCCAGCTGAGAACAGCATGCACCTGGCTGCTGACCATACTGAACATTTCACACGTGTGCACACACACGTCAGACCTCCAAAAGGCCTTCACTCTGACTTTCTCACACCACTGTGGCAGTGTAACATGAAAGCACGAGTTTCAGCAAAGGGGCACTTAGAAATGAAGACATTCCTTTCTCACCCTGGGATCAAAACACTGTTGCTTTTTAACACATTTTCAAGGGCTTTTATTGGACTCTCACTTCATCTCAAAACCCTTTTTGCAGCAAGGCCAAGTGAACTGGCATTTAAGTGTCACATTCTTTAAGAAATAAACAGAAAAGTGATATCTTCATTTTGAAGAGACACAACCTCAGTTTTTTCATACTGTAGGACATTTGGTTTGCAGGTGTTCAACTCAGTAGTCAAGGACAGTGTATAAAATATGTATTCTACTTATTCATAGCTCGATGATACTTTGTCTGAATTATAGTATTTCTTTCACTGTTCTTTCATGTTTTCTTAGAAATTTGGGGGAAATAACTGATCTACCAACACAGCCTCTCATACCTTAAAGACTGTACTGTCAAGTCTGTTCAGGTGTTTCTCAAGATATGTGTGCTCTCTATTGCTGTTGGAACACAGGAATTTCCCCACTGTGGGATAAATAAAGTCCTACCAACCTACAGTAGCTACATTTAGCTGCTGCTCTGCACTAAACCTGACATCAGGGGATGTTAAACCCGGCTGTTTGTAACACTGAGACAGGCCACGAGATGAAGTGGAAAACACAAAATTATCCTACCTACCCCTAGGCTACTTACATTCAGCAAACTTAAAAAAAATCTAGGCCTACACTTCTTACATAGTAACCACTAGTAACTTTGTAGACTTTTAGAGAAAGAGAGAGAGAAATAAACCATTAGGCCTATATGTGTTTATAGTGACTATTTAATTGAGCGAAGTGACTGAACAGTATCAACCTGACTTTGCTTAAATATGTTCAAACATGCAGCAGCCTAGCCTGTAATTATGGAGTATATAGGCCTATATAAAGTGGCCTAAATCCTCATAACTAGCACCAATATCAACCATCTCACAGGCACGTTTTCATTGTCATTTGTTTCCAATGATAATATAGTTTGCGGCTCTGAGGCCCAGCGAGATGATTTTCCTCTCTTCCACAAGGATGATTCTTCTTCAGAGGGTGAACTGCCCTAATATGGGAAACCTGAGCTCCAAAGCTTGTAGGTCGTCCTCAGACAAATGAAAGTCAATGAAACCATGGGTTAGCACAAACTGTTAAGCCATGTTATCAAAGTCATGTGACTTCTCAAATGCCTAGTCATAGATTAGGGTGCAGTGAGGAAGTGAGGAAGCACCCCTTGTGAAGGCCACTCAAAGGTCAGTGACTGGCCATGGATGGTGCAATAACAATGGTTATTTACAGGGTGTAATCCTGTAAGGCGTTATTTTAGCTGTGTAAGGTCAAGGGCAAAGAAGGAAAGAAAGGGCTTGGAGAGGAAGGAGTGAGACGGAGAGAAAAGGGCTCTGAAAGAAAGAGAGACAGGAGGATACGGAAAGAGGGAAGAGAAGGGAGAAAGAAATGCAGAAGAGGGAGGAGAAAAAAACAAGAAGTGGGAGAAAAAGGAGAGAAATCGACAGGAGAAGGAGGAGAGTGAAAGACAGAAAAGGATGGAGAAAGAATTGCGTCAATGGAAGAAACAGGAGAGAAAAAGACAAAAAAAAAGAGGAGGAAATAACAGCAACAAAGAAGAGCCTGGTGAACTGTATCTTTGAGAAGAACCAAGGAGAAAGTGAGGTGAATATAGGAGAAGGAGGAGCAGGAGGAGAGAGTTAGTCAGGATGAGGAGGAGACAGGCAGAAGGAGGAGCGAGGGTCACACTGCTGAGCTCTTTCGTATGATGTCTGACGTGTGCATTGTCTCCTATAGATACACTGAAGTGATCTGTTAATTTGCATATACTCTACTCACAGAATACTGCTCTGTACTTATTTTCACACTGTACATATGCAGATACTCCATATTTATCTTTATCTTTACACTATTTACATCCATTGAACTGTTCACTCTTGTAACGTCTTCCTATTCTGCACTATTTCATTCCATTTTATCCCATTGCACTAGTAAAAGCTTAATGTACCTTATCCATTACTGTAATTTAAATCCATAGTCTGTTGTATATTGTACATTACCCTACGTATCTTACTGTAACTATAAATTGTACATTGTATGGGGGAAACAGTGGTTCAGTGAGTAGAGCAAGACACTGAACCCCCAAGTTGCCCGCGATGGTTAGAGCCATCGGTGTGAGTTGGCGTCACAGATGACTGCCTCGGTTCTGTACTGGAAACAAATTCCTTGTGTGTCTAACATACTTGGCCAAATAAAGTGATTATCCTTACATATCTATTGGTGAATTAGTTCTGACTGTACATGCTGTAGATACTGTGAACTCTGCACTGCTGTTATTGTGCTTCTGGTTAGATGCTAAACTGCATTTCATTGCCTTGTACTTGTACATGGGTAATGACAGTAAAGTTGAATCTAATCTGATCTAAAATATAGTAGGTACACGGTCACTGTGAACTATATATTCTACAGCCTGACAGGTTGGATTATTGTACATTTTGTTTTAGTTTAGCAAATTAATCCACTTTATTTACCTGAGTAGCATAAAGTGATCAAATGTCTGCAGTGTGGTTTTGCCCAGTGTCTGGTCTCTGTGTAGAGTTATGGTGAGAAGAAGTGTCAGGACAACATGTTTTCTGTAGCAATTTAGAATGTAGCAATGATACAGATGGTGTCCGTTGACCCGTCCTTGTTGGTGTACAACTGGACTCCAGACTTACGCTTTTTTATACTTCTAGTTTCAGATGACATGGGTGACCAGTAGGAGAGGAGGAGGCATCAGAGGAAGGATGAGGGCAGGACAAAGCGCAAGAGGGCGCCAGTGGAGGAGGGCCTGGGACTGCAGAGACCCACAAAAATCAAAAGTAGGAAGACTGTGGAAAGCTATATCTCTAAGATGAATGAAGGAGAAAATGAGGCAAGTGAAGGAGAGAAGGAGCAGGAGGAAAGAATTAGTCAGGACAAGGAGGAGATAGGTAGAAGGATGTACTGGGGGGAACCAGCTGGCCTCTTAAAAGTACCTGACAGGTGTTGCTCCAACAGTGCTCCATCCCAGATCCACTTCCAATAACTACACAGTGGTGCACAAAATAACACATGAAAGCAACACATGAGCCATGATAAATAAAAAAGCCACACATACAGTATGTCCTGATTGATCATGTTATATTATTGATGGCAGGTAAAGTCAGTCAGAATGCTGCAGTCTGAGGCGGTTCATGTTAAAGAGTGAGTGGAAATGGTATGATCTACTTCAGAGATGTGTGATTATAATATTGGATGCTTCGGGTCATGTTATTTTGACCTTCGATGGGGAATTTTGACCAATTTCTCCCTCAGTTCATGTTCAGGTAAAGACTCACATATCATTAGGATTTAATTATATGAATTACTTATTTTTACTTCATCTCACCCTGATACCATTTTTACAAACCAAAGCCTGATTTATTGAATCACACCTGTAGGAATGATGTACTATCTTTCAGTGCAGTATGTGTTTCGTGTGCATATTTTATAGGGATTAGATTTGTTTGTTTTTATCTTGATATGATTTGATGCATGATATGGCGTGTACGATTTGGTTCAATCATGGTACAGTCAAACATTCAATGGAAATGTATGACTAGCTGCAGAATACTTGTACTTTATTCCTCTTTTTCCGCCATTCTAGCGCTGGTGCGATTATGTAAAGAACAATCGGATATATTGATTTATGCTCTGTTAACCTTTTTAATCTTTTTTACAAAAAATATGAAGTATGGAGACCACACAATATGTATCTCTAGACAAAACGATATATATTGTGATGTATTGAATTCTGATATATTGTCCCATCCCTAATATTTTATAATACTTTGTAATGAAACCGCTTTTAATGTTACATGAGGTTGAGTCATAAAACGTTTCTTCCCCTGAGCCACATCTTTCCTCCAGCTCAGTTATTTATAACTTGTGTTGCTGCTTGGCTTTGTAGCTCAGAGGAAATATGTTAGTCCCGGATGTAGTTAGTTACCTTGTATGGCAACAGTGGACAGACAACAAGGGAGGAGTGATGGACTTTGTGTAGCAAGAGAGAGAGGGTGAGAAGGAGGAGAGACAGAAACATTTAGTTAAGTCTAGTATATTAAATAAAGTTTTAAATAGCAAAGAGGATGCACATTTTAAATTTGACCAAAAACATTCAAACAGCTGATGATGACGCTGGTTAAACACCTTTCTTTGGAACAGCACGGTCCTGTAGAGTTACAGCAGTCGTCAGGGGAGTAGTACCCACCGTGGTGTAAGCCGTTTTCCTGGAAATGTCTCCTAGCAATACTCCTAATGGATTCTTCAGTAAGTGGTGACTGCTGATGCACCAGAGGCAGGTGATGAAAGGCTGTGCTATGACACACTGGTCTGTTTGAAGCACAGTTTCACCTGAAGCTGATTCAGAATGACAGCAGCCATGAGTACCACTGCTGCTGCATGTCGAGGTCTCTAATCTGCACTGAAGTGACATGCTAGTATTAATGTTACAGAGACTGCAGCTAAAGGGCAGTGTTTGGAAGCTCTTTCTTTTTTTTCTGTAGAATGTAAACAAATGAAGCTATGACAATATCTTCATCTTGGATTTAGAATCAGATATCATATTATGTGTGTGATGGACAGAAATGCGGTGAGAAGAAAAGATTTACGAAAAACATAAAACATCGACAGTTCAAACTGGAATCGTGGTTGAGCTGCCAGTTCCTTATCAGCTAAATCTTTAAAATAACAATAAAAGCTGATTAAACAACAACACCAGGTCTGAGCCTCCCATTCAGAGTGAGAAAACTGCTGCAGCCTGACAGGATGAATTTGCTTTCAGCCTTTTGTCACTCTCTCGTCCTATGAGGAGACTGACTGCAAAGAGGTCGTGTCCCTGTGATGTGGCTCGCTGCAACCCGTGTCCCTGCAACCTCCTTCACATACCTGCCACTTGCAGTGTGCATGTGGCACACATATGGACCTACTGGGACCTAAATTTGGACCTTTGGTTTACACAGGAAAAGCTGCCTGTCACCAAAAATTAGCCAAATTTGAGATGTTATGACAAGAAGTGTTTCTTTCCATGACCCTGTTTCATCCTTCCTATGCATCATTTCTTATTTCGCTTATCAGTATAAAGAGACCGATGTTTTGCAGGAGGTATGTTTTTTTTAAAAAGAAAGTTATGTACTGAATATATTATTTTTCTGATGCATCCATTACTATATATCTGTTCCTACTGGTTTTTTCCTAGTGTTGCTGGAGCACCTAAGTTTCATCTTGTCAGGTTAGACAGAACTAGTTGGCAGATTGAGATATGACGATGTCAAAACTGTGTAAAACAGAGAAATTAATATAAGGCTTCAGTGGGAGAAATCCATGTTACAGAATAGACAGGCTAAGAGGTAAGATCTTTTAGTGAAAGAAAATACTATAATATAAGAAATGGCCATGGGGACATGGCACATGGCACCAGGACACTCTAGGCTGGAGGTTGATGATCGACTTTGTGGTTGTTTCATCTGACCTCCAGCCATATGTGTTGGACACTCGGGTGAAGAGAGGGGTGGAGCTGTCAACTGATCACCACCTGGTGGTGAGTTGGTTACGATCGCGGGGGAGGAAGCTGGACAGACTCAGTAGACCCAAACGTATTGTGAGGGTCTGTTGGGAACGTTTGGCAGCACCCCCTGTCCGGGAGATCTTTAACTCCCACCTCCGGCAGAGCTTCGAGCAGATCCCGAGGGAGACTGGAGACATTGTGTCCGAATGGACCATGTCCTCCACCTTCATTGCCGATGCGGCCACTCAGAGCTGTGGCCGTAAGGTCTCTGGTGTCTGTCGTGGCAGCAATCCCCAAACCCGGTGGTAGACACCGGAAGTAAGGGATGCCGTCAAGTTGAAGAAGGAGACCTTTCAAGCCTCGCTGGCCTGTGGGAATCCTGAGGCAGCTGACGGGTACCGGCAGGCCAAGCGGACTGCAGCCCGGGTGGTAGTGTAGGCAAAAACTCAGGTCTGGGAAGAGTTTGGTGAGGCCATGGAGAGGGACTATCAGTCGGCCTCGAAGAAATTCTGGCAAACCATCAGACACCTCAGGAGGGGGAAGCAGTGACCTGCCAAAACTGTTTACGGTGGAGGTGGGCAGTTGTTGACCTTGACTGGGAACATCGTCGGGTGGTGAAAGGAATACTTCACGGAATCTCCTCAATCCCAGCCTCACGTCTTCCAATGAGAAAGCAGAGGCCGGGGGCTCGGAGGTGGACTCGTCCATCACCCAAGCTGAAGTCACCGAGACTCTGGACTGGCAGACCGGGGCGGTGGGCACCC
>NW_018128146.1:446166-446475 GCF_001952655.1 Monopterus albus | reverse complement strand
CTCTTCCTGCAAAATTCACACAGGAGGGCATGAAATACAAAGTACAGTGTAGCAAAAGTTCAGAATAGAGCTCAGCCAAATACAACAATTGATAAGGCAATGGAAAAAAGGGATCACCAATAATTTCAATAGTCAAATCATGTCTAAAACATTTTTTAGCAAAAATACAAAAAAACTGACTAGGTCCAGATACTCAAGTTGTTGCTACTTTTTAGCGATGATAGTGAACTGTCTTTGGGTTAGGGATTATTGACTGGACATAAGTTACTTACATATGTTACAAAAGGAGCTTCCTCCGCAGGGTGGCAA
>NW_018128146.1:411358-445940 GCF_001952655.1 Monopterus albus | reverse complement strand
ATTCCCCCGGAGGAGCTGGAGGAAGTGTCTGGAGAGAGGGAAGTCTGGGCATCTTTACTTAGACTGCTGCCCCCGCGACCCGGTTCTGGATAAGGGGAGGAAAATGGATGGATGGATGGATGGAAGAAATGGCATTAAAATCTGTATTACAATATTTCAGTCAATATGTTAACATATAGACTGAAATAGTGTATATTAACAGTTAATTTTCTGCTATTAAAATAAATGCTAAAAGCCACGAAGCTGATGGTTTAACTCTCAGTGTACAGCAGCAAAGTGCCTTAATTAAATGGTTGATATATCACAAACACAACAGTATATGACCAGGGCTTTTAAGTTATATTTTTGTCAGTGCACAATTAGAAGTTTCACAGGAAACCACAAGATGGCAGAGTTGTACTGAGAGTACACTGTAAACTAGGGTAAGTCTTACTTTATGTAACCACATTACAAGTTGACTGACAAGCTTCACTAAAGGAACAACAGCAGGGATTATTTTTCTGCCTGGTCTCATATTAAGATGGTTTTGTAAAAAAAAAAAAAAAAAGTTTAATATGAATTCCTTTGAATATAAGAGAGAGAAATGTAATTTTCATGTCATAGCTGTTTAATATAAAGCACGAGATAAGATTAAGGTAAGACACACAGGAGCATTAAGTAGGCCAGTATAGAGAAACATGAGATGCTGCCTCACCAGTCACTAGATGATTCACACTTCTTCCACCACGTTCACAGTGACTAAAGCTCTGTGCAGTATCGCTTCCCCCAGTTTTGTCTTCACTCATCTACTGCTCTCGTCTGTGCACACCTTTGTGCTAAATGTTTACCAGGGAGCCTGATGTGACGTCAGCCTGGGGAGAAGGAAGAAGAAGAATTCCATTGCCATGGAAACGCATCTCCCTCAGTTTCTCTATGATCTCTGATCCATCCTGGATCTGAAAACATGAAGGCTGTATTACTGCACACACATACAGCTGTGCACAAAAGAAAAACACCCTTTTAGACAGTGAGAAAATCCTTTTAGGTTACGACATGAATGTAGACCTGATGGCCAGATGTTTAATGGCAGACTGACAGACTATCACAGTAAAAGTATCACCAACATTTTAAAGAATTGTGCTCAGCTGGTGGTTCTGTGTATTGAAGAGATGTCTGCTTATTTATCTATCTACAGTAACTTTGCTAAATCTTGTTTTAAACCCGAACACTAAATTGGTGCCCTGCAAATTGTACAGTACGTGCCACCTGTGTGGCTGCACAATGGGATGCAGGGCGTTTACTTAAATTGGTGGTCTTGTTATCAGCTCCTGCGGCGACTGTTTTCGCGCTCCTGCTGGCTTGAACTGTTTGTTCAGAGGAATATATTGTTCACCTTTGATGTGTGATTGACTGATTAGTAATCTCATTATCCAGTTGTATTTGGTTCAGCTGTTAGGTATTGAGCAGTACAATAATTATTGTTGTTTAAACTTGTTTGTTTAGATATAGACACATTTTTCACTATAACAATTCAACAGAACAGGACCAAATGTGTAAGAAATTGATTTAAATCTTTAACATAAGCTTAAAATGCTGGCATGTCTTGCTAACTAATGTATTAACTAGTTTGTAACCTATTTGCTTTACATGCTAAGATGCATAGTGTGTCCTGTTGTCTGCATCACAAATGCTACTCTGACCTTCATGCATCCATCGTGAACATTTACATTCAAAATAAAATAGGTTTATTGTTTGATAGTTTCTCTTGATTACGATAATTCTGGAGTCATTTGTACTAGCACCAGTGGTTAGCAGTACTGCTTGGTTAGACACACAGAGGGAGTAAAAAATACATTCGTTATTGCTATTCATAAGGTTTGTTATCTTGTGCTAATTTGGATCAAATGATGCATATAATGCCCATCATGTAGAAGTGCCCATAACATCCTGGTGTGCGGACTATTTGATGTTCTGTGTAACTTCAGTGGATACCTGTTTACAACTTTATTGCACCTTAGTGTGAGTTAGTTTTAAACTGACGTGATTAGTTTTGATAATCTTTCTGGATCAAAGATAAAATCACTGATACAGTTTCATACCAGCTCATTTTTATGAAGCCTGCTAATTTACTCTGAGATGAGTGGTATACACACTGTATGTGTGTACAGACACTGTTTGCTTATAGTGTTCAAGAAGTGGACACCCAGTAGTGTATTAACAGACCTTCTGACAAAGGTGTTTGTCCCTTTAAACAACAGTTACATGCTGCTTGTTGTTGCGCTTGCATAATGCTTAGAATTTTCATAATGTGAGTGTGGGTAGCTTTGATTTACAGTATCAAGGTGATTGCTTTGTGTTTGCTGCAGAGCTTTGAGGTAGTAACGATCCCCAGACTTGTTCAAGAAGAAACCCCACAGATGGCTTTAATTGTGCAGCAGCACGATGGTGTATGCTTGCCAAACCAAACACTGGTTTATGACTGAGGAGGGGATGGCAAGGACTGCAGTGTGTCCAACACACACTAGTCCCTAAGCACACACAGACCTAGACTGGTGCTGCCTGTCGCTGGCTCTCTGTTTACAGAGTCAGATGAGGGGGGATCCTGGGAGGCAGCTATTTTTAGCTCTGGTTTCATCATTCCTCTCCCTGCTCTGCGTGCAGCGGCAGACTGGTGCTGCATTCTAATGAAGAGACGAGTGGATGGCAAGTAAAACACCTTCTGTTTGCTGCACATGCAGAGAAAAGACGCACCCAGCTCGATCACACAAAACTGACATGTTTAAATAGAAGACAAATAATGACTGGGCGTCATACAGCAGCTGCTTTCACCTGTCTTTCTTTCATCCAGTGTGATTTTTACCCAGCAACAGAGATGGTGTTGAGAACTGCTGTGTGGAACAAATTTTAAATTTACATGAGATGTGAGCTTTGTTTTTGACCTGACCAGGAACTGAACTGAAGCCTGTAGTGTAGTAATATTGATGGGAATGTTAACAGTCAGTCATGTGCTGCAGAACTGTTGTGGGTTGCCAGAGCAGACTTTTCAGCCTCTCACCCTACTCCCCTCTCCTTAATATAAATGGTAGAATCAAGTGAAACAAGGGTAACATTATAATCCTAATATGGACAACACCCTGTTCAGATTTGGTGTGCTATAGAGTAGTGGAGGAGGTCTCTGTGATGCTCCCAAGCATTAAAGTCATGTCCTCATTATTGCTGAATGTAGCAATGTTTTTGACTCGATATTTTTAAAGTGGCACTAACCTGTAGTTTTACACTATCAGTGGGTTATTTGAGTGGGTAATGTGAAAGGAGTTGCTCATAGTGATGAAGACACAAAGAATTATCGACTCAGTCGACTGTATCAAGCATTTTAGCATCTTTCAGCTCAGTGATTCTTTTTTTTCCCCTTTGGCCCACATTAGTGTTTCAGTTCACTCAATCTGCTCTGACAGTGTCATTTTTTTGCCACAGCAGAGCGATTTTTTTTAAATCAGAAGAAGGTCTAATAAGCCACTGCTCAGTCACAAACAGCAGTGACACAGTTGCAGACCAGCTGGTGAACAGAACGCAGCATTTAGCAGCTAAAAAAGCTGCTAAAGATTTCCCTCAGGAGGTGGTGAAAACCAAAATGGAGCTAAAAGAGAGGGATGACTCCAAATGGATGATCATGTTGCTTCATCACGGATAGATGTCTGTGTAAAAAACAGATTATATGTACCTTCTCAAAATTTCAAGATGATAATATGTCAGTGCCCCTAGTTGCCAAAAATCAAGTAATGCAAGTTTAAGTGGGACCTTCTTTTAGCAGTGTGGCACAGCACAGCAGCCTCCGAAACAGCTTTAAGATGCAATGTGAGAAATTATTAGTTTTATTGTCATTGCACACAGTAAATACTAGTGCAACAAAATACAGTTTAGCATTTAACCAGCAAGCTGGAAACAGCAGCAAGATGTACATAGAGGTACAGTATATAGAGTACTGCATTAACAATAGACTAATGGGGTATTTCTATAAAGTGGGGATGTTACTGTGAGGTAATACAAAATAAAATAAGATTTTCTTGTGTAGATATACACTAGTGCATACTGGTTTATATTAATAGCTAAATCCAACAAGTCACAACAGTAAATGTGAGCAAAACCTAAGATATTAGGCAAGAGTTTTTGTTGGTTAGTCAAAATGACTTACATTAAGTGGTAGATGGCATTGAGGAGTCAAGATCCTAAAATTCTGGCTACTGCTGTGTCCTAAGAGCTGTTTCCACTGTGGGGACCTAATGAGCAGTACACCCTGAGCTGCCCTTAACCTCGCTGGTGTTGACGCAGACTACCCTGCTTTGCTTTTTTACTGTATTTTTCTTTGTCACTCTCTGTTTAGAGGAAGGAGGGACTGTGCTCCTCTCTCTCTCTCTCTCACACACACACAGCAGAGCAGAGGATGTGAAGGATCACTCCATAGTGCAACAATCAGCCAGTAACAGAGATTATAGGAGCTGTTTGTGAAACAGCTGTAGAACAAGCAGAACACCAGTTTGCAGAAATATGACGTCTTCACCGCTTTGCCCACGGTCCACTCACTGACGTCTTCATTTTACCCCTAAACCAACGAGTGAATTCCTCATATTACCGCCAAACCAGTGAGCTTTCCTGGAACTTGATTTTAATACTACCTCCTGAAGGGTGCTGAAATATGGCACTTGAAACTCATCTCCGAAGTGGGTGAAGGCAGTGGAAACAAACGCAGAACCCGTGATGAGCGTGACAGGGCTCCACACGTTTCGGTAGGTTCCTGTAATGGAAAACCCCACTAATGCATGACCCTGGGACAGAGATGAAGGACAATCTTCGAGAAATGAGGTTTGAACCAGGAGACCTTTACTGCCCTGATGGTCATTCCAGTTCAGTGTGTGCATATTCTTGGAAATTAGCATGCCGTAGTCATGGAGACAAAACAGAAAAACAAGCTCACGACAGAATCCGAAGTTCCCAAAGCAAGCTCTATTGATAGCCCTTACTAAGTGGAAAACGGACATTTCTGGGATGATCTGGTGTTTTCCTTTCTTCAAGCTCTCATCTCGGTCCCAGTGCCCTCTAGTTTTTACATAACTGCAGGCATCTGATCTTCCCTTAAACATCACCAGATCTGTATTACGTGGTGCATCTATCTTTGGAAATATAAACTGTATTTTGCTCCAGAGCAGCACAGCATGGTTTGTTTATAGAGCCTGATTGCATCAAAGTAATTGACATTCCATTGGAGGCACTAGAGGAGGTAGATAGATGGCAGACCCTGGGCCTGCAGTCAGACCCAAAAGAAAGCAGTATGTTTTTGATACATTTTCCATCTTGTGAGGAAAAATCCAAGTTTTTTTATGCAAGGAACCCTCTTGGTTAATGCCTGGTGTGTTCAGAAGATGAGCTTTTTGTTATACAGGATAATACCATTGTTGGTGTAGTTGGTCTTCTTCAATACAGATTATTTTACTGAAGTATTTTCGCATAGAATAACTTCATATTTCTACCTCTTTAACATTCCAGAGGCAATATAGTACTTTTTAATTCACTACATAAATTTGACAGCTATAGCCACTTATTTCTTTACAAATTTAAGATTCTGCACAGCCACACGTGTTTTCAGCTCTGGCTGATTAGAGTAGAGTAAAGCTTTAATGTTCCCAAAGGGGTGGTTTGGCTTACAGACAGCACTCACATTTTGTTTAAAAAGCAATAGCTGATGGAATAGAAGACCTTGTATATTTTTTTTTTACATCACATATCCTTCCAGATCAAAACAAGTCCCTATGTAAGACGTGATGAATCTAATGAGATGACCCGTGCCTTCTGTATCATGTCAGCCGGATACAGGTGGCACAGATCTTTCAAATTTACACCAGTGATCCAATGATCTCACTTTTAGTCAGTGTAGTGCTTGCATTAGAAAAAACCGCATGTACTAAACCATTTCACTACCACCCATTCCATTTACCAAACCCTCTTATTTTAGCATATTTGCAGCACGAGCAAGACAGATGTAAAGTTGATGGAGGCAGCAGTGAGTAGGTTAAAGCGGATTCTTTCGATTTCATCTCTGTTATTACATTACAGATGAATTCCTTTCAGATTCTATGCCTGCTCATTATTCTTCATTTTCTCTTTTGCTATTTTTCTAACATTAATATAAGTATTTTAAGATGAGTACCCTTCAGTGTGTCGTGCATCTCATCACAGGTTGTGATGAGATGCACGGGCAGACAGGTTCTGCTTTTTGTCATTGTGACTCCCAGATACATCTACAACACTCATCTTGTTTGAATGTATGTGAAATTGATTTACTGGCTGTAATGATGCACTCAGTCTGGGCACATGAGTCAGATGAACCAAAGTGAAACCTAGTGTGTTTATATAACGTCCATGGGAAGGCAAAGGAGGGGTGTTTCAGAGTGTTCAGCTGCTCTGTCGCTTTCATACAACTGGTTGGATTCTGTCAACAAAATGTTAATGAAGGATCAGCACAGATGCTCAGCACTTCAGAGAGGCTCAGACATAGCACCACTGCTCTTAAACAACCACATCAAGACAATTACACTCTTTGGCACTGTCTCTCACAGACACAGGACATTAATGTCAGGCTCCTGAGGAGATGTGGGGTCAACTCACCCACTCAGTCGGCGCAGTTCCTCCAATGACTGAGAAGGTGAGATGTCTGAGAATAAACAGGAACAGAACATGGCTTCTGTGTAGCGCTGTGTGCCTGCGGGGAAGATAACAAGGCTGTGCAATGCAGTGATGGTGGAAAAGCAAACTGATGAATGTTTTTCCATAGGTCTGTAAATTGTGGCACAATATTTCAAGATATAAAAAGAGGACAGTATGAATCTTAGAGGTGAAAAAATGGAAGGTGGCATGAATTCTTATCAGATATGCCTCCATGGATAGTGATACATTAAAGGTTTAGTTGTAAACTGTGTGAGGACATGTTGATTTTATTAAAAAACTGTAAATTAAAAATATTTGAAATGGTCATGTAGACAAACAAGAACAACTTGAAAACCAAAAAAATCTGAGTAGATTGACTCTCAGTCATGCTGCATTGTGACCATGTGATGCACAGGACCGTACATAATTGAATAAAGTATTTTTTAAAATAATTTTCTCATTAAAACATAACTGAATTTATGAACTTGTTTTAGTCCTGTGAGTACATATTATTATAAACAAAGCCTTTACAGCATCAGAAACATGTTCAATGTTAGGTGATGTGTGAAACCACCTGTCAGTCATCTTTACAGTGGCAGCAGGGCTCATCTGTGTGGGAGTTTGATAGCAGGGCTCGCCAGTTGTTTACATCTGGACTGTGCCTTTAAAAATACAGTGGGTACGGAAATGTCAAATCTGCAAAAATGTCAAAAATTCTGTGTTTTTCTGTCAATATGGGTTGCTGTGTGTACATTAATGAGGAAAAAAATGAACTTAAATGATTTTAGCACATGGCTGCAATATAACAAAGAGTGAAAAATTTAAGGGGGTCTGAATACTTTCTGTACCCACTGTACAGTGAGTGCATTGAGTTGTGACTCGATTGTACCTCGCAGTAGCACAAATATGCACAGAAATAATACAGTGAGGTGAAACCCAGAATGGTTTCAGTATCTCACTCTGTATTGAGGCAGAAAAAGGTAACATACAATATATATATATATGAGAAAATGACAGCACTTCCTGTCAGTGGGAGTGTGAAGACAAGTTGCTCAGGTGTTAAAACTGTTGAACACCAGACGTTTTATCTGCACTGCAAGTGAATGCCACATACAGTAACCGAAGTCAACATAATGGGGGCAACTAAGAGAGAGAGTTTCTTGTGTTTCAGCAAGAATTGTTTGAAGGCATATACATATTTATCAAGCTGAGGTGATTAACTTCAGAGGTTCACTTTATGTCACTTTTAAAATAACATCTGGGGACTGTTTGCTGTTACTGACTAAAAACCTCAATGAAATGCTAATTTAGAGAAGACAAAAGATGCAAACAGTCTACATTTAGCTGAGATCATTCAGCTGTTAGAAGAGGATGGATAAAGTGAACCCCTCGAGTTAATCATCTCAGCTTGATAAAAATGTATATTCCTTCAAACAATTCTTGCTGAAACACAAGAAACTCTCTCTCTTAGTTACCTGCATTATGTTGACTTCTGTTACTGTATGTTGCATTCACTTGCAGTGCAGTTAAAATGTAATGAAAAGCTGTGAAACAGTAGAGCTTAGTCAGCAGGGATGGGTATACATTCATTTATTCTCTTGTATATTTTCTCCAGGCAGCTGGGATAGGTGGCACAGATGGAGCATTTTAATTAAAAACTGCTGAGACACAGTGATTCTGGAAGACTTGGCAGCCGCTGTCGAGTCTGCCCTGTCCTGTGGCCTATAGGCAGCAGCACACTATGGTGCACCTAAATCAGCTGAGGAAAACCAATAACAGGAACCCAATTACAACCTTTACGGGGAGCCAAAATCCTCTTCAAGCTCTCTCACTGTCTGCTGTTCTTATGAGTTCATTTCAGTCTCTTTTTGAGTTGAGGTCTGCTGAAGACCTTCTCCAGCAGCTGTTCAGAACTATGACCTGCAGGGCAACAACAGTCTTAGAGCGTATAGTCAACAACATACCATTCCTCAAAGAGGAGATATCTAAAAGCTTTGTCCAAAAATTGATCCATTACTAACAGATTGCCTGATACTGTGCTTATCTTCTTACTGTTTGGAAGCAGTAGATCAGTTCCCAATCTTTTTTGATTTGTGGCCCTTCAAAACAACTCACCTCATCTTCAGTTAGGGCAGAGACACACCAAGCTGACGTGAAAGAAATGGTAGTGATGATGGCCGAATGCTGTGTCACCTCACGTTACCTTTATTTGGACCAGTCGGGTTGAAAAAGTGGCGCTTGAAAACACTGCATAGACTACGGCCAATGGCTGACTAACATGTACGTTGTGCGCCTGCAGGACAGAAAGGAGGTGATGGAGGTGAAAAACAAGGAAAAACTACACTAAATGGGTGAAATCATGGGTACTACAGCAACAGGCTGAAGGGGCTTTCCCAAATATTTCTCTGCATTTACACTGATTCGCCAAACTCAGCGCCCAATCAGAGTGGTCTCTCTCTCTCAATGATGAACCCCAACGCCGTTTCAACATGTCAAGTCAGCCGAAAAGCCGCCGACAGAGTCTGACTAGTGCCAACACTGTAGGGGGCACTGGGAAGACGAACCCCGACAGAAGCTCACTGGCAGTGTGTCACAGTCCTAAAATGTCTGCTGGTGACTAGTTCAGCTAAACAGTGATTTACAAGAAGAAGTTTAAAGTTGGAAAAAGAAGCACAATTGTGGAGCAGGAATATTTGTTTTCTACTTTGAGCTTCTGTATATTCATTTTGAGCACTTTTTAAGAGATGAAGACATAACTGCTTTGTTTTGTCTGTTCTTTGTGTTACACTGTTGTGTTTTTATGATGTGTATAGTTTCTTCCCGCTCTCTGTAACAGCAGAAGAGCAGTAAACACGTTGTCTTTTGGCATGGTCAGCCAAAACGTTGAGCACTCTCTGGTCATTTGAGTGTAACTGGTATCATGGATAGATCATAAGTGAACTGGATGCTTTATTTTACAGGTCTGTCATTTCCTTGAAACAGCCATTGGAGTGCTGTAGATGTATTTCCTTGAGGATACTGCCAACCTTTGCTTTGTTTTTGTTTAGATGTTTTTACTCCCATGTGGTGGTTTAAAACTGGGAAAATTCAGTATCATGAAAAACATTCAAAAACAATGAGGTGCTGGCCAGATTTAGTTTACGTGTACATAGCAGCAAACTCTGTGTTTAATTCTGTTCTACTGATTTAGTATGGTTGTGTTGATTTTGCTCAAACATTGCTAATAGCATAGAGAATTATTGTATGCATGAGCAGAATACACAAATGAAATACAAGCCTTGCACTTCCCACTACACGCTTCTTTCAATCTAACATGATTTTAAAAACAGCATATGCCGTATTTTGTGTCGAGACACTTATTGTGTGCTCATGTTGCAGTTCAGCTCTTCAAATAATTGCAGTTGTCTGTCAGCTACTTCAGCGGAAGCCTGCATTTCCTGTGTTGCTGCCGTCTGCGGCCAGTTGTATTGGACTCAAATTTCAGCTCTAATCTCTGAAATTACTGCCAGCAGAAACATTGATTCTTTGGCACATAGCAGCGTGTGTGCAGGCCCTAGTGTGTCACAGTTACTGGTAAAAGAAGAATAAGCCATTTCATTGATAGGAAGGCTAATGTGACTGTACTTTTGTGTCAGTCATGTGGGTGGTGTCAGTAAAGGTTTGTGAGGGTTCAGTGCTTACTGTTATAAATGTTGACATTCAAGTGACAAAGCCCCCTAGCAACAGTAGTAAGGAGGAACTATTGTGATGCTGTTATCAAGCAGCCATGAACCTATTTACACTCATCACTTCTAATGTCTTATGGTACAGTAGTTAGCACTGTCACATCACAGCAAGGAGGCTCCAGGTTTGAACTGCGCAGCCAGCCATGTGCCTCTATGTGTGGAGTTTGCATGTACTCCCCATGCCTGTGTGGGTCTCCTCCCACAGTCCAGAGACATGCAGGTTAGGTTGACTGGTGACTCTCTAAATTGCCTGTAGATTTGACTGTGAGTGTGAGTAGTGTCAGCACTGGAGACCAGTCCAGGTGGACCACGCCTCTCACCCAGTGTCAGCTGGGATTGGCTCCAGCTCCCCTGCAACCAGGATAAGCGGTATAGATAATGGATGGATGAATTTATGGGCATGTCTGCATCTCCACTGACCACATCACAAATCTGATTGTCTGCTTTCTCAACTACATGCAAATCAAGGTTGGTCCACCTCCAGTCTGGAAAATGTAGATAATGCACCTGAAGCAGTTGTTTGGTAACTGATAAACAAGAGATGAAGAAGAACTTAAGCACTTCAGCAGTTTAATGGCAAGAATACCAGTTTTGTTAGTGGTCTAACAGCTGTCCATCACCTAACAAAGCTGTATGAACCATATTTATGAACTACAAGTGAGACAAACGTTGTATTGTCTTCATGGGCTGTAACTCAATCCGTTCCCTTACCCATACAGCATTCAGTGGCTGAACTAATCAGGGATCAGATAAATACTGTAGCAGGTCAGTGGTCCCATTTGATCATATATGTAGAAATGGCTTTGATCAGACATTTCAGTGTAACTGTATCAGCTGTTATCACAAGGACAGAGAAGACAGATGATAGATGTTTGAAGAAACACAGCCAGTGAGTGGGTATTTCCACAGAAACTGTAGTTAGAATACTGTAGGAGTAGAGATTACAAATGTGTTTTGGAGAGATGGAAGCATTTACACCTTTTCAACATCCACCTCTGGAGGATATCGGTCCATCTTGAATGTTTCTTCGATTCATTTGCCCTTTTTTGTCAGATGGGATTGCTGCTGTTTCAGCTTGAGACGCTTGGAGTGTACAGTACATGACATCAAAGTCAGTCAGATGGGAGGATGTCGGGGTGGCTCGATCAGTCAACAGAACTTTGGACTTTCCCATGAAAGATTATTTATTTTCCATTTTGACAGCCACTATTGTTTTAAAGCCTGACCATTTGTTCCATAATTTCCTCCATGTGTTGTTCTGGAGGGCATTTTTGTTGTTGTTTTGTTTGGAGGACTGTGGGTGGGCATGGAGACTAGCCCAGCAATACCGAAATTTGTCCATGCACTCATGTGCTCTTAAGTAGTTCACTGAATAAAAAAAGCGTTGAAGCTAAGACTCTGAATTTAGATTTTTTTTATTAGTTGAATTACTCAGTTGAGTCAGGAAATGATTTCAGGCCTAAAGAAGCAGAAGAAGCTTTTATTAATTGTCATTGTAACATTGCGACATGTACAATGAAAACCTTTTTGATTTGAGGTCTAGTAGATAGGTGTTTTCATGAAAGAGAGCAGTATCTCTGCTCAAGAGACCAGTGTTCATGTCTTTGGTAAACAGCAGATTTAGCATCATTTATCCTCTCTCAGGACTTATCAGAAACTCTGCAAATCTTATTATGACAGATGTTTTCAGTTCTTCAGTTTGTGGGGATATCTCTGTTAGAGTTACTGTCTATTCAGTAATTGGTTATCTAGGCTTCCACAGCGGAGCTTGGATTATACAGCTTGCTAATCATGTTAAGAGTGCTACTTTTGGGCAATGGAAGAACAGTGCATCAGTGTGTTTACTCCCAGGAGCAGGAGTACATCCAGGACCAGCAGCGGAAATGAGAGAAAATGATTCAGGATGACCATTTACGGCTTAAAGGCCAAACTAATCAGATGACCATTCACCTGGGGAGTCACTAATTCGCTAATTGCCCATTCAGCTTTCTCTTTTTCCTCTCATGATGCAGCTTGTGCACCCCTGATATGGGGAACAGGGTGTCTCACTCACTGTTTGGGTCAGCATCAATCTCATTAGTTCTTAATTCTGGTGTGTTGGGAAAAGGTAGTTTATCTTCATTACACCAATACTGGATTGCAGAGAGAATGCAATGCAAGGTCATGAATATGAAGCTTTTCATCACTTGGATATGAAGATGTATGAACCCCGACTGGTTTAAATAACTTCTCTCTTCTTGATTCTGAAAGTCATAGATGACATTATGTCTGAATTTCTGTTCAATTTTAGAAACTTCTAAATCATTGACATTTAAACTTGTTTATTAATTTTTTAATAAATATGAATTTAACTTTAATGCAGAGGTGTCAGACACTAGTGAAGGAATACACTATGGTACGGACAAGCAGTTAGTTTGGACGCGGTTCGCATTAGGCCATTTACACTACCATTTCAGGGTGGGATCGTTCTGCCAGTTTTCCGCAAAAGGCACCAAGCCAGCACTGGGGGGGTCAGTGTTGACCCTCCTTTCTCTCACCACCAGAGGTAGTAAAACTGGTGCAACAGTTTGGGCTCAACCTCTAGGTGAAAGAAGAGAGCCAACTTTGTGGGTGGAGCTGTGCTTTTGGTGAAGTGTTGTTTCTGGGATGCATTGCTAGGGATCTAAATTTTAACGTTGCCCATAAGAAACAGAATTTGTGGTGATGATCATTAACTTGTTGCACACTATACACAACAACTTTGAGTCTGAATCATGTCGTAAATGTGCAGGACGAACAAAAGCACATCCCTGTTCGTTTCATCCATCACTGTTGATTTGAAAGCAACAATGTTAATGGTATGCTTTGTGTGTTATATACATGGTTATATGTCACACATGTCTCCATCCCAAAGAAGCTAATGACAATGATAACATGCGGATGTTTAGTAGGCTACCATGTTAGCATGCTGGTATTTACTAATTGGTGTGAAACATGATGATGAGGCTGAATGTCATTAGTTTTGCAGGTATTTAGCAATAAATCAAAGTGATGGACAAACAGAATTTTGATTTTAAGGTGCACAACTCATCAACACAACTCATCCTGAAGAAGACATGAATATCTGAAAAGGTAGGCAGATAGATACTTATTGATCCTGAAGGAAATGTCAGATTCATTCAATCCATCCAGTAAATGAATCATTTCATTCATCACCTCATACTGTATGTCAACCTTGCAGTGGCACTAGGTGAATAGTCAGAAGGTCACCGAAGTCAGTAGAACTCATATTCTGGGAAACAGAAGTTGTAAATTACAGTGTGTGTTGTGGTTGTAGTTCTGTTTTTTGTCTCAGTTCGTATGTGCTACAGTTTAACTGTGTGTTTCCTTGCATGGTTGTGCATGTGTCTGTAGTTCACTGGGGATCACCAAGTGGAAAAATGGCAGATGACTAATTTGAATGTCAAATTGTTGTGAGCACAAAGGTCTTTGTGACATTTCCATCTCTGAGCATTGACCTCTGTGCCACTCTGCAGTCTACTGCTTTCCCTGCAGTCTGCCCGGATGCCCATTGATTGCTAATGTCACAGATATACTGTACCTCAAACCTCTGCTCACAACTCATTGCATCCAGAGACACTGGTCCCATTCAACTTGAATGTATGATGCATCTGCTCATCTTGCTTCATTTTCACATTAAAGAGAGCCTACAGCTCCTGCTTTCAAAAAGTATGTGGCTTCTTTTCAACATACCGATTTCAGTAAACAAACAAATATAAATACCAGGCAGGAGCTTCATGTTCAAATGAAATGTAAAGAAACTAATTTATATCAAACTTGAGAGCAAGATTAGCTTTCCTTCTTCTAGACCAGCCATGGCTCCTATAACTACTGCATTGTACATTCAAACAGCAGCAACTCTGTCAAATCTAAGTCTAATGTAGTTGAAGAAATTAAATTCATTTTATGCATTTTTTTTTAACTAAAGATGAAATAATTGAAGTGAATCTTTGAATATTCAGAGGCTGCTTGGGAGGTTGAGGCCAGCAGGATAAGCTTTGTAAAGAAGAGCAATTGGAGTGCAAATTTCATACATACCATGTTGTAGACAAAGAGACGATTTTCCCACAGAGGACATGGATTAGTTATCTTTTCATGACAAAAAAGATGAATGTGAAAAGCAGCTGTGAAATGAAAGAGAAGGACTGGGATATTCCAGTAGTTTTATTTTCAATTTGGTTGTACATTGCAGCTGTTGATGGGAAGCAGGTGAGGGATCATGTCTTTGTTACTGCACAAGTAATTCCTGCTTTTTATAAAAAAAAATCACCTAATGATGTTACTGTGGCAAAGGCAGTTGCTTATTTACACATCGAGCTGGTACAGAGTTCATGTTTCTTTTCTTTTGTATAAAAAAATGGTGCCATTTTTCGTTTGGTGTTATTAGAGTTTTTCTGTGATTTGCTTCCTTTGACTTTCCAATGCATTTGTTGCTAGCATGTGCATTTTAAAAATATGTGTGTTCCTTTAGTTTGTTAATTTGCTGCCTACAGCCTCCTGTTGTTATTCCAGCTTCTCCACCCTGTGTTGTCAAAGTACGGTCTGTAAATCAACCTGTCTGCCGCCTAGCCAAGATTAGAAGAAGGGTTTTTCCAGCCACCAATAGTCATGTCAAACAGCCATGGAGGAGCTCTGGGCAGCTAAAGGTTTGAACCAGCGGCTGCCAGAGTGAAGAGTTGGCGTCTTTTGCACAAAGAGAGTGGGACAAAGAAAGAGCAACAACCAGGGTTAACATGGGTCTGGCTGTTTGACATGGAGAGGGTTAAAAGCAGCCAGAGGACTCAGACTGGATTCAGATGTGGTGTTCTCCCTTCTGGATGTGTTAGTATCTAAAGCTAACCTGTTTGTTTTGGTAGCATTAGCCACCTAGCATGGTCAGGATTTTACCTTTGAATGAATATGATTTTAATTTGGGAGGAACTGGAGCTTTGTGTCACATCAGCAGTAACCAGATGTTCCTACTGGACTGACACGTTTCCTGTTAGCCAGCTAACGCTAGCTTCAGACTGGAGGCTGCAGTTAGGACAGTTTGTCCCAACCAGTTTATGACATAGCTTCAGGAAACAAGATGTGATGGGCAGAGAGCGGGAAGGAGATGTTTATGCGTCAGTTTGTTTTGCATCTCACTAGCCCCTCGAGGCTGAAGAGACATGAGGCACAGTAGCTTTAACATTTGAAAAGTCTGTAGCCTACATGTCATCACCGTCATCTTCATGTCCAGAGCGGCTCCACGGTGAAGCAGGGACAACCCAAAAACCTCCAGCCTCCACTTCCTGCCAGAGAAACACCTCTCTGTTACAACCTGCTGTCCAGCAAAATATCCACTTCACTACGCTAAAGGCTCTGCCTCCCATTCTGCTTCTGTGGACTCTAGGAACCACAAGTAAACCTGCACTCTGAGAGCGAAGTGCTCTGTTAGGATGATAAGGCTCTACGAGGTCTTTAAGATACGATGGAGCCTTGTCATTAAGGGCTTTGTATGTTAGGAGAAGGATTTTAAATTCTATTTTGAATTCAAGCTGGATTCAGATGTGGCGTTCTTCCTTCTGGATGTGTTAGCATCTAAAGTAGTGATGTATCGTTTACGAACGATTTGTTCATTTTGAAACAAATTTTTCCCATGACTTGAAAACATCGGGTTGTCTCAGGGGAGTGATTCATTCATTTTGTGTTGACCCTGCATGCGCAACATCGCATAAGCTCAGTATTACTGAGAAAGCGGTCATGTCACGTTACAAAAACGAACGACTCGAAAGTTGTACAGAAACTTTAAAAGATTAGTACAGTCATTCGTTGTTGTAACACGACATGACCGCTTTGTTGGATACAGATATTAGTTAATTCTCAACTGTCCTTACAGTTTTTTTACTCTTACTGTTACGTGATGCATTTATTTTTTATTATAAAATAGCTTTTTATTTCCTACAAACTATAATTTTGTGAATATCTGTCAATATGATTCTTTTCCATAACACTGAATGTTTTAATAAAGAGTTAGTTAATACTTTAAACTTCAGTTGTTTTTAATCTATATGCAGTTATTCAATAATAAAGATTGACTCTTGAATTATTGTTTATTTATTTTTATTTATAAAGTTTCATAGCAAAGGAAATAACTATTCCAAAATGAATTAAAATAAAATAAATGAAAAGTCAAGCAAACTGTAAAGCCACAGAGGCTAATAGCAATTACCATTTAACTTTTAAATTGCAATATAAAGCCTAAAACAACACTGCACACCAAACTGGGCTTTTAAATAATTTAGAGACAGTCTGTGTAACATGTCTGTGTAACACCTTTGAAATAAATCTTTTTAGAACACTGCGCACACTCTTGAATGATTACAAAACAAAACAAAAAAATATGCGGATAACTATCAAAAATGAATCATGGGGCTGTCACGTGATGCGCGAACGACTCGAACTGAAGGCGCGGGAGATTAATAATTCTGTTGGGTATACAGAAGACGGCACGCCATATCTTATTTTAGGATGTTACGTGACAAAAGACCAAACGAATTTGACCCAAAATATCCGGAGGTGAGGTGATGAAGTAACAGACTGCATAGCCTCAAGACACAGGTACGATATAATATGACCTTGGCTGCATTACAGTTCTTTCTTATTCGAAACGTGATCAATATGTGCGTTAAGTAGATGGGGAATTAACATGTAACATTTTAATTACATTCTGCTGAAGTGAACGAAATGACTCGAAAAAAGATTCGTTCACTTTGCTGAACGAGATTCAAAGAACCGAATCAGTAAAATAATCCGAATAACGCATCACTAATCTAAAGCTAACCTGTTTGTTTTAGTAGCATTAGCAACCTAGCATGGTCATGATTTTACCATTGTATTGAATTAACATGATTTAAATTTGAGAGTAATTGGAGCTTTGTGTAATGTTAGCGCTTTGAGCCGTAACCAGAGTGTTTTACTGGACTGACACATTTACTGTTAAGTCAGCTAACGCTAGCTTCAGACTGCAGGCTGCATTTTGTCCAAATTGTCACAACTAGGCATCTGTAGTTCATCTTGTCGCTCGGAAACAGGCTGTGATAGGTGGAGCAAAGGCTGAAAAGAAATTAGTTGTCTTAAAACAAGTAGCAATCTCTAGCCACCTAGCATGGTCATGAATTTACTTTTGTATTGAAATTAATATGGGCTTATTTATGAAGTAACGTCAGTGCTTTGTGTCACATCAGCAGTAACCAGAGCGTTCTTCTGGCCTGACATGTTTACTGTTAGCCAGCTAATGCTAGCTTGAGACTGGAGGCTGAATTTTCTGTGGTTTGGCCCAGTTAGGCATCTGTATTTTATTTTGGGAATAACTTGAGCTTTGTGTAACATTAGTGCTTTGTGTCAACATTTGTTTTGAGCCTCACTAGATCTTATAGGCTGAAAATAAGTTAGCAAGGGTTGCTTTAACATTTGGCCAAGTGGCAACAGTTGACTGGTACATGGCATATTTATAGCGATGTTGATTAATGCTCCTTAAAACAAAAACCCAACAAATAATTTTGTACTTTAAAGGCTCATCCTACCGCCTGCATCTCTCTTAATGAATATAAAGAACCCTGACCTTTTTGTTCTGGAGTAATGTAGTCAAGACAGAGATTATACCTCTACAGTGCAATAATCGATTTTGATTAATATTGCATAAAGTACAGTTCATTAAAGGCATGGTTTCCTCATTTCATTATGCAGCTAAATTACTGTTTCCACTCTGTGCCCAATCCATCATGGATGGAGGAGAATCACTTCTGTTTCTCATTAACAGTCAGCATGTGAGCAGTGGCTCAGTGACATCAGAGAGGGATTTACCTCGTAGGATCAAAGCTATCCTTGATATTTGTGTCCTTCAGTGTCTTCTCTGTGTCCCACCTCACACATCCACCTGCATGAGTTGGCCTTCTGGGATCATTTCAAGAGACTGTGTGCTCCAGACATAATGAACATGAAAAATCACTGCAGTGTTTCATCTTCACATTAATATTAACCCCTTACATGTACTCTTATTTGCCCATACACTGTATTTTTTTGAAGGAGTTTATAAAAGTAGATTTGTTGATGAGATCTATAATACTGACTAGTGTAAAAGACAGTTAAAGTATTTATTCTAACACTTAACTATTTAAAATGTTTTAAAATGTAATTATATTTCGGATAGGCTTATACACTGTTTCTCATGCTGCCTGTTCTCCACTTAGGGCAGTCTCCAAATGCTCATCTGTTGCCTTCATAAATCAAACATAATGTCCATTTCCACAGCACTCATTCATTAGCACAAAAAGAGTCATGTCAGGTGCTCCACTTTGCCTTTTTCGTTGAGCAGCGTCAAACTACCATGAATGAAACTCCACACTTCCTCCAGAATTTTCACATTAAAGTATGAAAACATTATTTCTGTTCAGAAAGCGGCACAGAGATGAGCTGTGTAGTTGTACTGATGAATTGGTGCTGTTGTTGGTAGGATGTAGATAATTCCCTCAATGCTTTTTGTCAGCATTTATTAGCAACCAGACCTTATTTGTGTTGGTCATGACCCTGTCTGTTATTCAGGGATCGGTCGTTATTTGAATACTGTCTGTGTGCCTCTATAACCAGATGCAGTATGTTTTTGGGTTGTCATTCTTCTGTCCAGCCTCTTGTCAGGAAGCCTTGATGAAGTTTCTTCCAATTTGGCACAAACATCCACTTGAACTTAAGGATGAGCTGATTAGATTTTGATGATTTGACTGATTGATGGAGGCATAAAACTGCTAAGCAGTAATTCTAGTTTAAATAAATATTTACACCATTTATTAAGAGTTTACTGTTCAGCTAATTTGCATCACTGTGTGGATATGGTTTGATTAAATTTGACTGACAATCCCCATTAGAATTAGATTTGAATATTGCTAATCACAATCTGAGATGGCATATTCATTTATTAATTAACTGAAGGCACCAAAACAAGGTACTGGGCAAAATGCTAGAAAACGAGGATGAAGTAAAATGTATAGAATAATCCAAGAGCACTGAAGTACATTACGTAATATACCCCCCCCCCCCTTTTTTTTAAATGACACATCGTCTGATTCATAATACCATCTAGAGGCTTTCTCTGCTGCCTCTGTGCTGCAATAGATGGCACCTCCTCTTGCCTGTAATGTCAAGTGCAGCATAGGCTCTACAGAGAGACTGTCCTGCAAAACCCCTGCACTCAACCTCTACAGGCATGCACTTCCCCTTCCAACCTTGCCTATGGCAGTCATTGATTAGACTGTCATATTTCTCCCTGTTCCGCTTGTTAGAAATTAACCCAATTCTTTTGTTGGAAGCATGAGAAGTGAAGACAGGAGAGGACTGTTTAAAATCAGCAGAAAGTTTACTGAAAGTCTGATCACAGGTAGGTCAGCACTGGGATCAGAGATATAGAGCTCCCGCAGGAGTTCCATCCACTGACCCCGAATTAAGGTCTTACAATACATTTTATCTTATTGGGCTGCTCCACCCTAAACAAAGGTACAACAATTCATGCATTGTAATCCTATTGGTCATTGGTGCACTGATCAATGGGTGGCCTGAGTTGTAGGCCCCGATGCTAATAAGTATGTTAAACTGGCCAGGTGGTCATCTCAGGTTGTAGCCCCCGGCCTCTGCAGGACATCCCAAGTCAAAGCGGAACTGGGGATATGCTAAGTGGGTTGAGGTGTGAGTGTAAAACAGGCCAACAGGTTTGTTCACAAAGAGATACAGACATTTAGTCTTTACAGAAGTTACAGCATTCAAAGTAAGCAGATTCTGCTTCATTACAATTGTAAGATATATAAGCAAGGAAAATAAATGTATTAAAATAACCAAAGCTCAGTAGTTCTGGACAATCATCAATACAGCTGTAATATGTATAAACAAGGAACAAGCCTCTGACACCAGCACTATATCAGGCCTAAGAGAGGTCTTCGCAACATTCTGAGGGAACTTGAGTTGTCTACCCAGATCCACTAACAGCTGCCAATCCTGAGCTATGTTGATTAGATGAACTGGGAAGGACATCATAGACAGCCTGATTCAAGAACTTGATGCGATCTGGCTCTGCTTGCCAGAGGTCGGCCCACGGGATCTTCTTCTCCACAACTTGCTCCCATTTAGTCCAGGCTCCTTGCTGTCTCGTTCCCACTGCTCTCTTCCTCAGCAACTGCTCTCACCTCCTTTTGGACTAGTTGCCTCTGCTCATTACCCCGAGTCTTGTCAAAACGGGGTTGCAAAAGATCCTAACCCAGCCATTCCTCTGGCTACTGTTCCCACCAGGACTCCATGGTGTAGCTGTGACTCTGCTTGTTCCACTGCAGCCTCTGCTCTCCACTTCCTCCTGGTCTTCACTATTACTCCTGCCCCAGAGACTTTTGGGTCCCTTGACTCTCGGAGTTGAAGCACTTCCCTTGCCCACGAACCCTTAAACTCCTCCTCCATGGATTTCTAGGGGAGCGTTAGTTTGCAGGTATTCCCATAAAGGGCGATGTTACTCAAACTCCTTGGCAACCCTAAACATCTCCTCAGGAAACTATTGACTCTTCTTTTGAGGTCTACTATGGTGTAGATCGGGAAATCATAGAGTAGAAACATCCCCTTTCTTAAACCAGAAGAACTCAGGCAAAACCAAATACCTGCAGATAAATAAATAACACAGGACTAGTCATAAAACCTTGGACTCTCAGAGCTAAATCAAAACATGGGAACTGGTAAGCAAAGTAAATTTTCCTTGTAGGTTGAAATATGAGCACAGATGTACAGCATCAATTTCTTTCTTGTCATGGTTTGGACTCAGTTTCCTGGTTTTGGGTTGTTTTGTTCTCCGTCCCTCCCTGCTGCTCCTCCTTATCACTTTGATCCGGCATCATTCCACTCCCCTGGTGCTCATTACCTCCCGGTCCTGCCATGTATGTATATGTATATATATATATATACCCTGTTTTCCGCTCATTCCCCGCTTGTTAATTGATGATTGCCTGTCCTTACGTTTACCTGCCCTAATGTCATATTCAACGCTGCCACAGATCCCATGCTACTCTGCACTACTCGATGCTCCTTGACACTCCCCTACGCTCCGTCATGTTCAATACTGCCACGTCTCTGCTCTATGCGACTCTTTAGTTCGGTCCCGCTGCTAACCTCTGCTCTTGCCGCGCCTTTGCTATACTTCTGTCACATTCCTGTTGTGCTGAGTTTAACCTGCCTGCCAGCTATGTAGTGAGTGTCCCGACACTGTGTGCTTACCCAACTGCCAGCAACACTATGTGATTACCTGACTGTTGGTAACACTGTGCACTCACTTCCTTGCCCTGATCGTCCTGGCTCCTGCTGGTCCCACCTACATGTCCCAGTCTTCTGATCCTCCTGGTTCCTGCCACTCCTGCACTACTTACCACTATATCCTGGTTCTATGCCCCCAGTCCTCCTGGTTCTGGCCCGGCCTGTCCTCCATTGCCCGCTGCCCTTCCAGCCCGTCCTGTTCCTGCTCAACCTCTTTGCCACCCAGCATAATTTGTTTAACTATTTAATAAACCTCTTTTTGTAGTATTTCTCCTGTGAGTTAACCACAGGTGTTGAGCCCATGCATTGGATTAACATCTGAAAAAGATGTTTTCACCTAGAGCAGTTGATAAGTAGTAGCATGTACTGTGATGAATTAACAAACAGAGCCCTGGCCTGCATTTCTCTCTTGGGAGCTTTGTTGTCATATTCTGCTATGGATCAAAAACCAGATATTATACCGTACTTGTATAGTGTTAGCTCTTCCTAATGCCCTCCTCACCCCAGAGGAATCCCAGGATGCCCAATATTTCAGATACGAGTCCCGTTATTGACTGCCTGTGGTGGATCTGGTTTGGCTGCATACATTATAGCAGTTCAACCTCCAGGGAGAGTTGGCTCCAGAGGAACTTGAGATACTGAAGATTTTCCCAAAATGAAACCTAACCAGCTGGATGGATGAGGCGAGTCCATGAGGAAATGGACATGTCTGTAATAACTGCAGGACAGAGGGCAGTGAACGAGGGAGACAACAGAAATTACAACAAAAAATGGAAAATTACTTTAGCTGATGAGTTTTATGGACAAAACTGAGATATGATGACGCAAGTACCCAGGCTGCCACAATTTAAGATTTTAATGGATTTTTTTCTGTGCCCACAAAGTAATGATTGTTTAACTTGGCCAAATCACATTAAAAGGGTTTGTCTTGCAAAGCATTAGGCTTTTATTGTAGAGCAGCCTCAGGAAACAAAGTGTATTTGTTGTGGTATTTAGCACTTATTGCTAATGTTTATGCCTTTTCAGAGACAACTGATTGCTTGATGTTAAGGTCATCACATACAAAAGAAAGCTATCTTTTTTCAGTAATTCAGCCATCAGCCACTTTCCAGCCACGAACCATGCTCCATTATGAAATGTGCACAAATGTTTCCATTGGTTCTGGAGGTCATCCTTGACTGATTTTTGTGAACTCTTTGATTCATACGTTGCGGGGGAGGTGTTGCTGCAGATGAATGGAGCTCAGATCAGTAGGCCGGACAGACGGCTAAACGAATGACTACTCACGTTAATCTTTTCCATGTCTGACTGAGGATGAAACAATCTGTCATGATACTGAGTGGAAAAGAACCAGTGGAATGGAAAAGACTCGTTGTCTTCTTGTTGTCCCTCTTCGCTGCTTATGCAGCTGCCTTGCACTCTTCTGTCCTTGGTCCATTTATTACTGCTTCCCACTTCCAGTTTGCTGCTGTTATATTGAGTCTAGTTGTGTGTATGTGTGTGAGACACTCCCACTCTACACACTGCCCACAATACACCAATAGACTGCTTGCTGTCCATGACTGTAACAGTGCTGATGATGAAACTGTGCTCGTGTCAGGAGTGATATGTCAGCAGTGGTGCTCTGATAATGAAGAAAAATGAGGAAGTGAAAAGCTGTGGTGCAGACCCAGGTGGAGCACTTTCCAACTCATCAGTCAGAGAGGATCTCCAGAGTTTGTGGCAGTAGATGCAGCCTTTACCGTTTGTTTCCTCATTGTAGCAGGTGTCACATGAAAGTGACTTGTGACCTTCATCTTTAAATCTACTCACAAACCAATCTCAAAGTCTCAACACTTTCATGCTGTCTGATGTTTTGATGTTGCAACTGCTGTTTGTCCCTGTGATGATGAAACCAGCCCCGTGTCCTCCATCTCATCACACGGACGGTTAAAAGCCACCTGTGTCTGAGCCCACATAACACGCCCGCGCTCTTCAGGTTTGATCAATGGAAAAAACAGCCAATCAAGGAAACTCTAATCCTAAAATGAAAGATGACGTTTCAGCACCAATTCACCCTCCTCAGACCTTGTCATTCATTACAGCATTTTTACCCTTTGGTTTTTGTACAACAAATAACAGAGCTTGTTAATACTGAGCTTCAGAGGTGCTGGCAGGGCGATTTTGTTGTCTCTGCACAGGGCTGCTGCACATGGCATCATATTTGCTTTACAGATGTTAGTCTTACTGATGAACCTACAGCAAGTTGTTTTCATCTCCTCTCAGTTTTAGCTCATTGTTTAATGTCTGATCTGTTACTTTGTCGGTTCACTTTCACTGTCCCCACGGTCTTGGCCTCAGCAGGCAGCTGAAAACTCACTGTAGCAGTAGCACAGTTATAGACTAACTGAACATAACCGATAGGGTTGGGATGATGTGACTTTTTCTCAATACGATTTGACGTATGATATGGTGTGTACGATTTGATTCAGTCACTATACAATTATAAATTCAGTGGCAACAGTGTATGACTAGCTCTGGAATACTTGTTCTTTATTACTCCCTTTTCCCCTTTTCTAGCACTGTTTGATTATGTAAAGAACAACCAGGTGTATGGCGACCACACCATATATACCGCTAGACAAAATGATAATATTGTGATGTTTTTGTATTATGATACATTGAATTTCAATATATTGTCCCATGGAGCATTTAGCACCTAAACAATCACCTATTTCCTTCAGGAGTTGGTGGAGGCCAAAAGCAGAGCTAAAAGACAGTGAATATTAACCTAATTTTGCCATATAACTAGAAACACAGCTCCAGCTACTTCCTGTGCAACTGTTGGGTGCGTAAATAGAAAATGGTCTTCTGGAAGTCTTGTGTTCCCAACTTGTATTTGTTGCCACCGAGGCAGAACTTGGATGCAAATGCTTGCCATCCATCCCATCCTCCTTATTACTTGTGCAAAAGTATAACACTGTCTATGATACCTAGAATGAATGTTCCAGGCAACCGTTACTGTAGAGTGCTTGTCAAAATGTGTGTGACAAAGTGATTAGTATATGAACTATCTAGAAGAGGAGATGACATAAAACAACATTTTTCACAAGCTCTTTTTAAGCAGACTTCTACAGTAATTGAGTTGTTCTAAGTGAGTATGTAATGGGGCTGTCAGGGAAACAGTAGCCAGACAATCTGCTTTTAATCTCAAAAGAAGTGACGTGCTGCTATTTTTATCCTGTTGTCTGCCTCTCATATTAAGCTGAGGGCCATTTGTTTTTGCTGCAGCCCCTTCTCTGCATCACTCCTGATGGCTGATTTTCAAGTGTCAATTAAGTGGAATGCGACTTTATTCTCGAAACGTGGCCTTTGCCTCTACAGTTACATCATCTTCGCTGACATTCACCAGGCCCTCCTTTCCTCCTCTGACTGCCTCAAATCCACCAAGTAGTGCATAAAAGTTATCAGTGAATGTCAGACATTCTTTGGGAAGTGGTAGACACTTGGAGTGAATTGTGTTTTTCTCCTCCAACACAATTGCATTCCTCTGGGCTACTGAGGAGAACCAGTTTCCCTTTTAAGATCGGGCTCTTTTTTGCTTGTACTTCCACAGAGTTTCCATCACCTAGACTGTTCCCATCTCAGGATCGTGGCTTTACAGCTTTACGCTACAGCCTCTGCTCATTGCTTCCCCCTCTCTGCTGCTGGGGTTGACTGCTGTTTGTATCAGTTACAAACGAACAAGGCATGAAACAGATATTTGATTTGCTGAAAGGCTCAGTTTAAGTTCCAAGCAACAGGAAGATGGAAATATGAGAATGAGGGGACAGAGAGCTTCTGTTGTTTCTCTGGGGATCTGCCTCTTTTAGCTCATATCTACACCAGCAGGAAGTGATGCAGGATTCTGTGCAATGAGGCAACACACCACGTGGGTATGAAGGAGAAAGGAAAAAAGACAACTGGTACAAGTAGAGTATGTGTGTGTTAGTGCTGTTAGAGGAGCTGATAGATAGATGGATGCTTCTGGCTTTATTCATCAATGACTTCACTACAGAAACAGCCAGCAGCACAACAACAGGCCAACACATTGTGGTGACACTTTTTGAGCTGTGTGACATACTGTGCAGGATGTACTGTGTGTGTGGGTGTGAGGGAGAGATAAAGGGAAACAGAGAGAGAGAGAGAGATAATGTAATGGTAATAGTGAGAACAGTCAAAAGAGAAGAGGCAGATTTTGAATGAGACTGTGTGACATGTTTTGACATATTTTGCTGCTTCTGTGTCACATTGTTGCTATTTGAAATTTATTTACTGTACGATACACAAACTAGTGCTTTATCATGATTTGTTTGACTACCATGTTTATCCATTATCTCACTGAATTCTGGATTATTACAATTTTATGTTTTCCAACATGCATTGGCAAAACTAGATTAAATTACGACTATATTAAATTTTACAGGTGTCCCTAATAAAGTGGCCACTAAGTAAACATAACTGCCAGGACTGGCTCCAGCTGAGGACTACAGTGTATCCTGTGTGTGTGTGTGTGTGTGTGTGTGTGTGTGTGTGTGTGTGTGTGTGATAAAGCTATTCTCAGTGATTCTGTCTTAAATGACACAATTACTGGGAAATAGAACGTCTTAACCCGTCTTACCTCCCCCAAAAGAGACGTTTTAACTTGTTGTTTTATTCCAGTTGTATTCTGGTATGGAAGTTTTAATGGAAACCATAGAAAAGTTGAATTTTGACATTCATTGTGTGTGTGTGTGTAGGGTATATACACACTACAGTGGGTCTCCTGTAAAGCTCCCACCATGTCATTCCTGACTCTGCAGCTATGCAACATAACATAAGAACTCCCTCAATGTATTAACTATGTTAACTAGAGCTTTTGCAACAAGACATCAAAATTAAATGACAAAATGTGTAATTTATCCAGGCCCTCTGGAATGACGCAGTGTTTTCTATTATAACATCCCTGTTGACAGGATGGTATCATTTATTTGTGCCTTCTAATGCTATACACCAAAATAAATCAGTTTTATGATATGAGAAGGACATGGTTAAAGTTATTTTAGGCACAAAACAACTTAGGCTTCTCGAAAGATCATGGTTTTGGTTAAAACAGTTGTTAATGTTATGGACCTTTGTTGCCATGGTTACAATAATGAATACGTTGTTGGGAAAGAAAAGGTGCATTAACTAAGATTTTGCACACTGTCTGACAAACCCAGTGACAGTGGGACAGGACATGGTGTCTCTCAGCTACACCCCCCCTCCATGACCCTCTGCTGCCTACAGCCTCCTGTTGTTATTCCAGCTTCTCCACCCTGTGTTGTCAAAGTACGGTCTGTAAATTAGCTCCGCCTGCCGCCTAGCCAAGGTTAGAAGAAGGGTTTTTCCAGCCACCAGTAGTCATGTCAAACAGCCATGGAGGAGCTCTGGGCAGCTAAAAGTCTGAACCAGCATCCAGATGTGGCCTTCATCCTTCTGGATGTGTTAGCATCTAACATGTTTGTTTTGGTAACATTAGCAACCTAGCATGGTCATGATTTTACTATTGTATTAAATTAATATGAGTTTATTTAGGGAGTAACTGGAGCTTTGTGTAACATCAGCAGTAACCACAGTGCTCTACTGGACTGACACATTCACTGTTAGTCAACTAACGCTAGCTTCAGACTGGAGGCAGTATTTTGTACAGTTTGTCCCAACCAGGCATCCGTAGTTTACGTCATCACTAGGAAACTTGACATGATGATAGGGGCAAACAGTAGTTAGGAGTGGCTGATGGTGTCAGTTTGAGTCTCACTGGACCCTCTAGGCTGGAAACACTGATTTTCAGTTTGAACAGCGGTCTCCTTTATTAAAATCCGATATTTTGCTGTTGGATCCATCCAACCCGACCTCCTCCATATGCTGAATTTATCAGTTTTTAAAAAAGTCTTTTGCTTCTGTCATAATTACTGACTGCTAGAAGCAATTGACTGTATTGTTCTTCTTGGGGGGACAAAAGTGATCCATGATGCATGCATGCCTGTAGAAAACAGTGTTTTTACAGTATTGAGATTTTAATTATTTGTTTTTTAATGTTGTTTCTTTTGGGCTGTTTGAAATTGTAGCATCTGTTGTGCTTTTGTGTTAAATTCAATATTTAATAAAGACAAACGATAACTCTTTGATAAATCACTTTACTCCTTGGTCACAGTTTTGTTAGTGTCCTCTGCACAATATTACAAATAAAGATATATATTGGATTATTTCTCCTGTTTGCTGATTTGTTATTCACTGCAGAAAAGAACATAGAGAGGAGAAAGACAGACAGATTTAAGGTGAAACGAAGGAGGAACAGAAGCCCCGTTTGCGGCTGTTGATCAGTGAGACGGAAACAGGGAAGAGAGTGAGAGAGGAAACTGAACACAGGGGGAAGCAGAAGCAGAGAGCAAGAGCAGGCATTAACCATGCGCACATGAGAATGAGAGACACTGAGAAAGAGAGGAGAGAGCGCGGGAGAGGGAGGGCAGCAGAGACAGCAAAAAGGCTTAATTAATTCAGGGTGGATGGGAGGGTTATTGCTGCTGTCATGCTGCATGTAGTCGAGTGTTTGTGTGAGCACAGAGGACGCCTCGGCTGCTGCTGCTTACTGGGCACCAGACACCAGTCCAGCTGAGCCACGACTCCACTGACTGACTGGCTGGCTGAGTGGCTGTCTGAATAGCTGGGTCTTCACTGAGCGGCTGAACAGGGATGTTACATGGACTATTGTGGAAGCAGCATTGCCCAGAGGTAAGGAAGACATTCTCTGTGATTACTGCTCCTGTTTACGTTTCATTCTCTTGCTTCCATGTTGTTGGTCATGCTCTTTATTTAGTCACATCTGTTTGTGCTGCACTTAAGGATTTTTATTTTGACACACTTTCCTGTTTGTTTCTTGCACACTTCCATTTCTTTTTTGCCACAAAGGCTAATTTTTTCTTTGCTCGTGTGTCAAAATGTGCCTTAACGTGTTCTTGCCCCAAGTTTTTTTTCTTTTATTTAAATGAACATGTCTGAGCAAGTGAGGCTAATTTGGCTTTTTGGTTTAGCACCACAACTTACTGGATCCTGTAACTGAGGAGGTTTGTGGTGTGTTTTTGGGTGGAGACTGAATAAAAACAAAATGTCTTATTCTACCACAGGAACCAGCTGGACACAAAACAGTTCAACACATAATCAATATTGTAGTTAGATCAGCTGGTGCCTGCTGACACAGACGCCACCTGTCATGACCAGGATGGTCTTTTTCAAAAAAAAAGTGAATTAAAAAAAGTAATGTCCTGACATTTTACTCCAGGATGTTTCATTGAAACAGTGACCTTTGTCAGGGAGTTGCATGCCAAGGGCATAATGACCAACTCATGTTCATATACATTTCTCATAACCTGATAGTTTACTGTCCATTTTCTTCCTGATATATTAAATTAACAAAAGCAACCAACTGAATTTGTGTATTATTTATAGTATATATCGTGTGTGCTGAGAGGGAGAAGTCGAGATACTGAGACAAGATTTTCCACCATCTGAAACAAATTCTAATGCTACCATTTTGTATTTAAATATCTAATTAAACAGTACTGGTTTTTGTGTATATGTTGCACCTAATGTCACTCCCTTTTAATCCCAGGCTGCCTCCTTGAGAGTGATGCTTTAGCATGGGACGGCTGACTTCTCGTGATTAGTCTCCAGTCGACACACCTAATTACATCTCATCAAGCAATCACCAAATGAGATGGTTGTTTATTTCTTGACAGCATCCACTTGGTCGGTGATAAACATTTAGTCTGTGAGAGCACAAGCGAGTGGGGTGGGTGGGGGGAAACACACCAGGACAGTGAGACAGAGTCTGAACAGGAAGGAGGAAGGCAGAGTGTAAGGATAGAGGGTGATTAATTAGCAGCGGTCTGATGTGCAGCTCACAATCTGAGTCCCGAGACAGCAGATGAGCCCTTGTGGGTACAGTATATGTCCCTGTGACCATGTGTGTTCATGTTGTTTTAGCCTGTTAACAGTCTGTGTGAGCTGAGGTGGTCCATTTGCCATCAGACAGTAATTCTTCACATGAGTAAGAGTAAAAATTGAACATTGTTAGGATGTGAGAGTGCACAGACCCACTCATTTTGATTTATTTAATTTCCATGGCGACCCATCTAGAAGATGACCCTAGCTAAAAGAATTGCTTACACAAAATGAGGTAGACATGCTCAACAGATTTTAATGTATTGTCTGATTTACAGTATGTTAAATCAGCATTTGGATACAATCACTAAAACCTGAATAATGAAGGATTTTTGTACATGAATCTTTAACACCAAAAGTTATTCTGAGTCACTCTTGTCACCGACTTCCTGAAAATGTCATCCACCATACACAGTATTTATAATCAATCATCAGTCAATCAATCTTAAACTTTATTGCCAGGTATGTTAAAATACAAGGAATTTGACTTCAGCTCAATGGCCCCTGACGTGCGCCAAATAAAACAAGTAAAAAGCAAGATGACAAACAACCATCTATCTCTAAATATATTCATTAAAAATGAGCTATTTTATGGACAGTGGTTACATCTAAAATTGCTGCACTGTGGTGTTTGCTGTATCTTGTTATACATATAAACATGATTCAAATGTTCATCAGAGTGATGGTCCGGAGGAAGAAACTGTCCTTGTGTCTGGTTGTCTTGGCGTACAGTGGCGTGTAGTGCCGTCTGGAGGGGAGGAGTTCAAACAGTTGTTCACCAGCTGGTCTCTGACTGTCGTCCACTACCTGCTGTAACCCTGAGCAGGTAGTGGACGACAGCTTTTTAGTCTTCACTGAAAACATCTGCTTCCTGCTGTGGCTGAAAGTGTAGTAGCAGCTCCCCCTGCATCACACTCTCAAACATTATTGTCAAGCTCTTCAAAGCAGGCAGAAGATTATTTTCTTTTTTTTTAACTAGTTTTTGGCATATGTCTAATATATATCGTATATATCTTTAAGGAGCCGAGCTTTTTCTGCATTAGGGAGGAATCACTATCGTGGGTGAGAAACGCTATATTGGGCTCCAGTTGTTTCACTGTAAATGTCCTCCATTGGTTGGCCAATCGAAAGACTGGATTGGGAAGCAGCAACACAATTAGGTGAATCCATGTTTTGCTCACTTGCATCTTTTCTTTGTGTCTTGGTCCCACCAATGTAAGATGAAAGGAAAAAAGTGAGGAGAGAGGAACAGCAAACACGCTTAAAGAGGCATGAGGCATCATTTCCTCTGATCCTTCATCTGAAGTGTCCAAACGCCAGCTGATTTTTGATAAAGAGACGTATTGGTCCTTAAAAAACTTCTGCAAAAGATGCACTCGTGTCCTCTCTCATGGCTCCTTGCTCCTCAGAACAGGAATAAGAGCTTTGAGACGTTTCGATTGAGTACTGAGGAACGATCAAATAAAGGAATTGGGATTTACCAAATGTCTAAGGGTTCCAGTATGCTTCAGATGGTTAAGCTCAAATGACATGTCAACGCCATCTAAAGGTAAAAGTGCCACATTCAGGGCAGGACAACAGACCTGTTGTTACAGACACCGATCTCGCCTCAAGATTTCTCTTCCTTGGCTTTCTTGATGAACTGTTGTTTCTCTGGGAAGGTATTCATGATGTTGCACTCATCTGTGCACACATAAACTGACAGAAATAGAGATGAAATCCTGCCTCATTTGAACACCTCTGCAAACATACGTAGAGTGGGCGTGATTGTCAAACTGTTTGGAAAAAAGTGAGCATTGAAAAGTAATTCAGATACTGTTCATGAGCGTAGCAAACACTTTATTTAAAGCGTACTAAAGTCTTTATGTTTGAGATCCTCATCGCTGCTCTCAACTTGTTTTGGATCCACAGTACTGTTTCCTCAATGATGGGAGAAGACATATTATTGGGCAAACACTGGGATAATTAAATATCCTGTCATGACTAAGTGACTGTTTAGGGCAGATAAATCTGCTATAAAATACAACTAGTTGCTGCTGTCAGTGTGTAGGTATTTACTGTATGCTTTGCTTAAGTAAAAAAAAAAAATTAGAGCTGAAAGATGTTTAATAAAAATGCGATAGATAGAAAATACCCAGTTCATGTGAGCTTTTACCCCCTGAAGGTACAGAATCTCTCCTGTGATCAAAAACATGTTGTGTTTATTGCTACTTCACAGGGGGCGGCTGTGGCTCAGGAGGAAGAGCAGGGTCGTCCCCTAACTGTAGGCTTGGCAGTTCAATCAGCTTCCTAGTCCACATTTTAAAGGGCCTTTAGGACCAAAATGAACCGCATGTTGCTCCCAGAGAAATCATCAGTGTGTGAATGTTTGTGAGCGGAAATGGGTGTAATAGTGTAAAGTGCTTTATAAGTCAATTTACTTGGATGTTTCTCCTTCACTATGCTGAATGATGTCAGTGCAGTCTGACAATAGATTGTTGTTTGCACCTGATTTTGTGACAGATCAACCAGTTTGGAGCCAGTCATGATCATGATTATGTAATGTACACAAGTGAGATGTGGAAACAGAGACTGAGAATGGACTCACAGTGAAGTCCAACAATGAAACTTTTAAAATAGTAGTTGAGTTTGTTTAAGCTTGAAGGTTTAAGGATAAGGATAATCACCTTTATTGGCCAAGTATGTTACACACAAGGCAACTCAACCGGGGAGCACGGGGGGGGGGGTTCTTGTGTTGTCTTGCCTAAGGATACTTTGACATGTGGACTGCAGGCACCGAGATTTGACCCTTCAACCTTCTGGTTGGGAGACAACTGCTCTACCCACTGCCTTCCCCTTTAAAATGTGCCTCTGCAAAAGAAAAGTCCTGGATCTGTGGTTTCAGGATCTGGTGACATATTCACTTTTAATATTGTATTGTTGACAGCTGCCACAAGCCAGAGAAAGAGCCTGTAAATGTATTCTTTTCAACTGGTTGACATTCCCCTTTAAATATAGTGCAATCAGTTATTGTGTATAGCTTGGCCTTTCTGTTCCCCTCTGCATTTTGCACGCAATCCCCCAGTTGCCATGACACCCAGGCCTTCCATAAATACTCCTGGTATTTGTGAGGTTACATCTCCCGTAGGTTAGAGAACAGAAACCCAGGGTCCTGTGTGAGTCTCGCCTGCAGCAGAGCCAATCACAGATCGATCCACAGCGTTCTCAGATGGTTTGAGTATCAACTAGTCATGTCCAAGCCCAAAGTCTGCTCAGTGTACTGACGCTACAGTGGATCCCAGTACAATCGCATGTTATTTTCTTGTAACCTTGACAATGTACACCTACTGTAGGCAAATAACTGGGTGGTAGAAATTCAGTAGATGAGTAAAAATGCTGACATTTGTCTGCTGGAAGCAAAGGTTAAAAATGATATGATTCATTCTCTTGAGATGGAAAGAAGTGTTGCAGAGAAGATCAGATTTTTAAAAAGGACTAAGAGGAAACAGCGAGTTGTGATAATGGGGCTGAGAGGTGAAGATGGGTTGGGACAAGAAGCAGGAATATTGTGTGTGTGTGTGTAATTTTCTGGATGGTATGTGTGTGCATCTTGTCAAGTCTCGACAAGGCATCAGCGGCAGCCCTTTTATGGGTAAAGATGAAGCTCAGTCTGCAGTCCCTCAGGTGAACTGTGCCCCATTGCAGCTAAATATTAGCTACAGAATTTGTCCCGAACTTAGTCTTTGGCCTGTTCACACTTACACCTGTGCCATAGTGCCTGCCACTGAAAACCTCAGGAATCGATATCCTCAGCAAAACATCTGAAAGCAGCCTACTTCAGCAGAAATGTTTCCCACTGTCTGTAGAGGTAAATTATTCTCTCTGAGTAGAAACTCTTAATTTGGAAAAAGTCATTTCCCCTGTGATATTGTCAGTGTTATTTCCCTCTGCAGGGCTGGGACAAGCACATCCAGCCACGTGCAAGAAAGCTTCACCAGTTTAGATCTTTATCAGTCCATGAGAAAAAATCTTTTTGCAGGGAAGCATCAAAACAATAAAAAAAATGACAGTAGAGCAAAAGGATAATAAAACATTGCATTACAGCAAATACGGTTATACAGGTAACAAAGAGGCAGTTAAAGAAATGAAGAAGTTGAAGTTAGATGCACAAAAAAGTTAAAGCTAATTCTCTCCAACAAGTCCTTCAAATTAAATAATTAAAAAAATTTAAAAGATTGTTGTGATTGTCTGTGCCTTCCAAAACCTGTACAAGTCTGGGTTGAAAAATAAATCTGTTCTTTGTCAGGTTTGGTTAGGTTTAGGCACATACACTGCTTGTTTAGGTTTTAGTAAACATCATGGTTTAGTTTTGTAAAGGTTATGAGATCTCTGTCGCCATGGCTACAATAATAAACACATGGTCAAAGTTAGAAACAATTGTGGTTATACTTAGAAAAGAAAGTAAATGACTTTCGGCTCCTGTGTTTAAAGTCCATCGTTGTGTTGAGCATCCATCCACACTGACCCCCTTGCTAAGAGGTTTTCCGACATCCCCCATTGCCCCTGTCACAATTAATCCCAGGGTTTTTTCACAGTTTTGAGGCACTTTCTAAAATGACTGATGCTGTTGTTCTCCTGTTGTTCTGTCATAGGTACCACTGCTTCCAGGGTTGGAGCTGAATTGTGACTGAACAGGTTGTGGGTGAGAATTTTGCCCATTGCATTATTTAAAATGTGCCAATGTGCAAAACATACATGCACCTTTCTATATTATGAAGAGATCATTTGGACTCAAAAGTGGTGTAATATCATCTTGCCATTTTGGTCATTTTAGGTCATGTTTCATTTACATTTAGAAAAACCACCATTACAGAAACAAAACC